>NC_041345.1:30163194-30239656 GCF_004354835.1 Perca flavescens | reverse complement strand
GCCATCTGGTGGTCGAATATGGGGCGCATTTTGTGACGTGGTGGCCCGTATGTGGTGCGGGTGGCGCTTCACCACTACAGGGGTCTGGTGCACTGACGGGCGTATTCTCACAGATTTCATAGTACCTGTAGCACCCTTTTTACCACGTTGCGTTTTCCGCAGCAAAAGGCCATCTGGAGTTTGTCTTATGTTTTGGTGAAAAACAACTAGGATCGTTTCTCAGCAGTGCCCTCTTTAGCCTTTTTTGTTTACTGCTATTTAGCTCTTTTTTTTTTAGATGTTTTTTAGCTAGTCTGGTAACTAGCTTGTTTCCACGTTTTTTCCACATCAAAAAGCCCTCTGGAGTTTCACTTTTTAATTCTTCTTGGTGCAAGCAAGCGCCAGATTAGTTTTTCATCGCTACCTACAAGTGGTAAGTAAAGCTTGTGTTTAAGAATGTTCAAAGCTATTTAATTCATTCAGTCATTCATGAATTAGCTAAAACTTTGATCGTGTGTTCGTAATGCTGGTGGGTTGTACCACATGGCGCTAGTGTTAAAAAAAAAAAAAAAAAAAAAAAAGTAGGTGTTAGACCAGTAGCTAGCTTGTAAATGTGGGGTCTTTTTGTTGTGAGTGTTAAATCGTCATAAAGGGGTTTGGTTTGTGGTGTTTAAAACCCCTTGTTTCAAGACGGGGTCTGCTCACTTTTTACCTGCATTTTGTAGCTACGTTGGCTAGCTAAAACTTTCCCTCGTTTTCTCAACAAAGTCCTCTGAAGAAAGAGGATTCGGTTCTACAGCAATGGCTGCATTTGGTGAGTATATTTAAAAAAAAAAAAAAAAAAGCTTATTGTAAGGTATTTAATTCATTCAGACATTTGTGACTTAAAACGTTTTTTTTTTGTGTGTTATAATGTAGTTTGCATCATTAGGTGATCGTGCAAAGAGCTGGGATAACGTGGCTGTGTTAGTTGGACGAAACTATTAAACCACAAGGTAAAAACTTATAAATATATTATACACTACAGCATTAATTGATTTAGTACTGTGTTTTCATTCATTTTGTTTTTGTTTTTAAAAAAGCTCCGTGTAGCCCATTCCTACAGACCCCAACACGCCAGAACATTAAACCAAAGGCCACTCTAATAAGGAATAAGAACACAGCAAACAGGTATTTACGGTTTATTTATCTCTTTCAGTATGTAATATTTATTACTGTTTAATTTATCACTGTGTTTGTAGCCATCTAATATATATATATATATATATATATATATTCTTTGTCTAGACAATCAGCCCCTGAACAAAAGGATCCGCAAGAGGCGAGGGCTACTCGCTCTCCCATGTGGCTGAAATCAATCCTGTTGAAAGACCATGTGCTTCCATGCCCCTCTCTGTGAAAGCTGCTACGCCTAACGTTCGCCAACGTAAGCCTAGAAGCAATTTATTGAGGTGAGTTTAAAAGGAAAGCAGTAAAATAGCGTGTTGTATTTAAAAAAAAAAAAAAAATTTTTTCTAATCTAATGCTAATTCCAGCCTGTGAAGCCATACACGACCGGTCTCCGCCCAAAAAGTAGCCCCTTCCTTTGTTCGGTCTCGTCTTACCCGGCCACTGTATCTTATGATAGTAACACAGCAGCTGAGGTGAGAAAACCTTTGTAGCTAACAGAATATATTTACATAGTGTTGTAAAAGCTTTTTAAATAAAATGTATATATTTTTAAAAAGGCTTTTTTCCTTTGTTTTAGCAACTAAAGGTGACGGAAGACTTAGTTACATTGTATTTGACGCCTGAGGACGATTTCACACAGTCACCCCCGTGGAGCGAATAAGATATGTCCACACAAGCCTAAGAAGAGATCTAGGAAGAGATCTATTGATGTGAGTTTAAAGGAAAACTGTAAAATAGCGTGTTGTATTTAAAAAAAAAATGATTATTTTCTAATCTAATGCTGATTTCAGCCTGTGAAGCCATACACGGTCTGTTTCCCGCCCAAAAGAAGAAGCCATTCCTTTGTTCCAGACACGCCTTACCCAGACACTGTATCGGGTGTTCCTAACACCACTGCAGAGGTGAGAAACGCATTTGTAGCTAGCAGAATATATTTACATTGTGTTATAAAAGATTTTTAAATAAAATGTATATATTGTTAAAAAGGCTTTTTCCTTTGTTTTAGCAGCTAACGGCAAGCAAAGACTTGGAGTCCTTGCATCGGTCGTCGTCTAGTACACCAACGCCCTACCAGCCACCAAGTGTCACCATTGAGAGGGAACAAAAGACATCTGATGAGGTGTGTGTGTGTGTGTGCTTGTGTGTGTGCTTGTGTGTGTGCTTGTGTGTGCTTGTGTGTGTGTGTGTGTGCTTGTGTGTGTGTCTTTATTTAACCAAAAATATTTTGTTATACCTCTAGACAATCCATGCCATAGAAGTAGGCGAAGTATCCGAAGACACCGGACTAACAGCGACAGCCCCTACATCACGCCAAACAAATCGTGAAGCTACAGGCGAAGGGTCTGAAGACACAGAGCTAACAGCACCCGTCCCTACATCACGTCAGACAAATCGGGGAGCTACGGGAGAAGAGTCTGAAGACACTGGACTAACAGCAACACAGCTTACACCCCACCAACCGTGTCAGGCTGCTTTGCAGGAGGCCCCTGAATATAATGTAGGTGAATACCTCTTTAACTGTATCTATAGCACCGAGGAAGGCACCGATTATGTCAGCTGTATACCACACACCTCTGTTATAACTGTGGCAGATAAAAAGTGTAACAGCGCTAATACCGCCATAACCACTCCTGTAAATGTATTAGAGGTTAACGTTCCATTCCTTGATAAGCAAGCAGTACCTAATTATATTACTAACAATCGGTTTGAACAAGGTGGGGCACTAGGAGGTCCTGAGCAGTTAACATTACTTCAGAGTGCAGAGTTTTTTGAGTATTGCGTTAACACATCCCCTCAACAACCTGCAGTCGCTGACCCTTATAAACAAATACAATCAGAATTAGCGAATTACGAAAACAAAACAATGGTCTTATGAATAAATTAGATGTCTTGCAAACAGCTAACACACAATTGACCGGTTTGGTCACAGACTTTGGAACTGCGCTAGCCATTCAGGCCAGAGCTAACACGCATTTGGTTGATATGGTCACAGGCTTTGGCACAGCTATTGCCTCTCATGTCAGCTCTCTCAATTCAATGCTTGATCCTATGATAGTATGCCTTAAAAAACACAATGAATATGACACCGCAGTAAAAAGTGTTAAAACAGTCTATAGTTTGTGCAAAAAAAAAAAAAAAAAAAAAAAAAAAAAAAAATGTCATCCCCACCCAAAAAAAAAAAAAAATCTGAACCCCTAGGGAGTGTGATGCTCGTATTGATGAGGAACTAGAATGGCCGTGCAAGGGCGATTACACAAGAGCAGTAAACAATCCTCAGGATTTTTACACGATTGTGTGCAATGCATGCAAAAATATTGAAGCATGGGCCCGATCTATGCCTCGCGCTAGACCTAGTGAAAGCAACAGTGAGAAAACACACACATCAGATAGACCTGCTCCTGCGCAGTTGTCACATAATGGTCCTTCAAGCGTATATTCCAGCAATACACAGGCCAATACAGACTCTACACAATCATCAAATACAGACCCCACAGGCATAGATCAGAGTAATAAGAGACCATCATGTTTTCCAGTGTTCAGCCCTCAAAACGATCTTGTACAGATGAGCAGACTGGTCCCCAACCGTCCACAAGCGCTTATAGACCCCCTCCATCACCCTCAGAAAATCCTCAGGGTAGTGTGCAGTGTGGTGCGGGGCGGGTTTCTAAGGTAACATCTGAAATAACATCCAGACAGATACCCCTTTTTAATGCTGCTGAATTTCGTCAAGATGTTGACTTGCGAAATATTGATTTGACGGATATTGGTAGTGTTCCTAAAAGGGTGTATAGCACCCTAACAGGTTTAATAGAGAGGGCGTTGGGTAATGCAACACAGGACAGTGTTTTAAATGTTGAGTTAAGGGGTCCCGCCGTAGATGTCCCTATCCAAACAATGTTGAATTCAAGCGATGGCTATAACACAGACACATTTCTGGAGCAAGTAGCACAGGCGATGCAGAGTAACGATAATTCACTGACCGAAGACTCTTTAGAATTAATTGTGACAATAGCGCGCAATATGTCGGGAGGGAATGGTGGTGGACGTCGAAAACTAGGAAGCATTGGTTACGATCAAATATTGTCAGAAAAAGGTAATGCTTTGTATAATCCCAAGAATAACGCTGGTAACGACAATCTCTGCTTTTCTCTCTGCCTGGCACATTATGTAAACAGCAGATTGTCGCATGATGAGAAGATGAATTATGCCAAGCAGCTGCATAGTGATTTGGGTTTTGACTACACACATAAAGTTTCGTTCTCTGATGTTGACAGATTTCAGAAACATTTGAAAATGAAAATTGTGATATTCCATCATGTAGCTGACTGTAAAAAACCCACAATCTTCAAAACGCACGACAAACCCGATGTGAAAACAGCGTGGTTGTATTTGCATGACGAGCATTATTATCTCATCGTAAATAAAACGGCTTTTTTGGGGCGTCTTACGTTTTGCGAGGGTGTTACAAGACCTACCAGAACCCTCTGGGGCACCGTTGTAGTTGGGATTGTAATGTGTGTTACACTGCTTGTATACCTGACAAGACCATTAAATGCAGAGACTGTAGCGCGATATGCAAATCGCAACAGTGTTTTGAAAACCATAAAAAACCCAATGGGAAACACGGGCTTATACCGTGCAATACAAACAAATATTGCAAGTCCTGTCACGCAACATATCGTGTGTCGAAAAATCCACACAGCTGTAAAAAACCTAAATGCCTACATTGTAGAGAGCCTTTAGGTGCTACTACGCACTCTTGCTATATACAACCCGTAGAACGCAAAGAAAGTAGTGATAAGTATCTCTTTTACGATTTCGAAACACGTTATCAATGTGGGCGTCATGAAGCTAATTTTGTATGCATTATGGATATGGACGGGCAAAAAAACTGCTACGAAACAACAAATTGCGTCGCATCATTCATTCAGAACTACAGACAGGAGAAATACAAAGGCTATACTTTTATAGCACACAATGCTTCAGGTTTTGACAGTTATATAGTTTTAGAGTATCTGGTGAGTCAGAAACTTTGTCCAACTATTACTATCTTGCGGTTCAAGGGTGCTTCTGATGATCGATTCTACTTTCAATCAGCGTTGGATCGATTCGTTCAGTTTTATCCCTATGGCTCTGTCTAAAACTCCGGCAGCAATGGGGTTCTCAGATCTTCTCAAAGGATTCTTCCCCCATGAATTTAACAAGCGAGAGAATGAGAATTATATTGGACCGTATCCTGCACCAGCTCTATATGGTTATGATGCTATGAGTGACACCTCTAAGAAAACGTTCATGGAGTGGTACGATACGGTCCGCGACACCCCTTTTGACTTTCGAAAAGAGCTGCACAGCTATTGTGTTAACGATGTAACGGTTTTGATTAAAGCATGCAAAATATACAGAGAGGCCTTCCACGAGTGCACAGGCCTAGACCCGTTTGCATACGCTACATTGGCTTCCTCGTGTATGGGTGTATTTAAAACGCTGTTCCTTCCCAAAGACACTGTTGCTCTGACATACGAAGGTGCCTACATTAGGCAAAACAAGACATGTTCTGATGTTTCAATACAGTGGCTTGAGTATGTTGCAGACAGAGAGGGCCTTGACATACAACATGCTCTGAACAGAGGTGAAAAGTCATTCGGTCAGTTCTTTGTAGATGGCTATTGTGAAGACACACACACGTGTTATGAATTTAATGGCTGCTTCTTTCACGGCTGTGATAAGTGCTATGCGCCAGGTGAAGTCAATCCTCAAAAAAAAAAAAAAAAAAAAACACAGGGTGAGCTGCGCTCGGAGTTCCATAACAGAGTGGCTGTTCTAAAAAATAAGCATCAGCTGAAAGTTGTGGTGATGTGGGAATGTGATTGGAG
The DNA here is from genome assembly GCF_004354835.1 of Perca flavescens. NCBI lineage: Eukaryota > Metazoa > Chordata > Actinopteri > Perciformes > Percidae > Perca > Perca flavescens. The sequence continues at coordinate 30,233,633 of NC_041345.1, read as the reverse complement.
ACAGGCTGTGGACACTAACCCTGACGTTAAGGAGTTCATGTTAACATATGAAAAACCAGGGCGTCTCAATCCACGAGAATCCCTCTTTGGAGGCCGCACAAATGCAATGAAGCTGTACCACAAGGTAGAAAATGATGAAAAGATCAGATACTATGATTTCACAAGTTTGTACCCAACTGTTCAGTCCAAAAGAGATTATCCAATAGGACATCCCCAAATAATACACAAGGATTTTGATGACATAAACGCATACTTTGGCATTGTGAAATGTACAGTAGCACCCCCCAGAGGCCTGTATCACCCTGTGTTGCCCTACCACTGTAACGGTAAACTGATGTTCCCCCTATGTGCAGCGTGTGCTGTTCAGATGAATCAAACAACACCTTGCACACATAACGATCAAGAACGGTGGTTGTCTGGCGTTTGGGTGACGTTTGAATTACAGAAAGCCGTAGAGAAAGGGTACAAGATTGTTTCCATTGCTGAAGTTTGGCATTTCCCAGAAAAAAAACTGATCAGCTTTTTAAAGCCTATGTTAAAACATTTCTTAAACGTAAGCAGGAAGCTTCAGGATACCCTGGACATATCAAGACGGAAGACGAAAAACAAAAGTACATAGATGACTATTATGCACATGAAGGCATTCGTCTTGATCCGGCCAAGATATGTTTTAACAAAGCTGTCAGGCATACAAATAAACTGCTTCTGAATAGTCTTTGGGGAAAATTCGCCATGCGAAATAATATGACTACTGCTGAGCTCATAACAGAACCATCCCGCTTCACACAGCTCATGTTCAGCGACACTTTTGATGTTCGCCAGTTCTCATTCATCTCACCAGAAGTAGCGATTGTCCAGTGGAGATACACAGATGGTGAAGCATCCAGAGTAAAAGATGTGAATGTTTTTATAGGAGCCATGACCACCGCCTACGCTCGCATGGAGCTATATGATTTGTTGGATAAACTGCAGGAACGTATTTTATATGTGGATACTGACAGCATTTTGTTGTTCACAAGAGAGGCAGTGGATCCCACCTCTAGGGCCTTATCTTGGTGATTTAACGGATGAACTAAATAGCGCTCAAGTCTGTGGGGCTCCTAACGAAGATTATATAACGGAGTTTGTTTCCGGGGGTCCTAAATGCTATGCTTATAGGACTGCTCAAGGAAATACACAAGTTAAATGCAAGGGTGTGACCCTTAATGCCTCAAATGCCAAAGTGGTTACACATGAATCGTTAATTGGTCTTGTTCAATCCTTTGTGACCAACCAGCAGCATCCTAGCCGTCTGACCACAACAGCATTCACAATAAAGCGCGACAAAAAACAGTTCCATCTCAAAAACGACACCTTGACAAGGAAAGTACAGGTTGTTTACAACAAACGACGTGTGCTCCAAGACTATACAACCGTCCCTTATGGCTACTAGGGATGTTTCAGGATTTGATGGTAGGCTTCAACACCCTTTTAGCCTCGTTATCAGTGGTCCTTGAATTGTGGAAAAACATATTTTGTCAAAGACATTATTGAAAACATGTCCTCTGTTATTTCACAAAAATTGATAACATAGTATACATCTATTCATGCTGGCAACCAATATACGATCAATTGCTTAAAACGGTGAATATAAATTTTGTACAAGGTCTCCCGGAATCGTTCTGCGACGAGGCACTCTTGCCTACTACTAAGAATAATTTGCTCATTATAGACGATTTAATGAATCAAGCCTGTGATAATTTGGAAGTTCAAAAGTTTTCACACAGTATGTCCATCACCGACGTCTTAGTTGTATATATTTAGTGCAGAATCTGTTTATTCAAGGTAAAGCTAGTCGTACAATCAGTTTGAACACCAACTATATGATTATTTTCAAAAATGCTAGAGATCAACATCAAATAAGCTTGCTGGCACGGCAAATGTTCCCGGAAATTCTAAATATTTTTTAGAGGCTTTTAAAGACGCCACTAGTTACACCTTTGGCTATCTATTGATAGATTATAAATCCACAACCCCCGATATTTTAAGACTCAGAACAGCTCTGATATCCCCCAGCAGGTTGTATATGTTCCTAGAAAAAAGGTGTAATAATGTCAAGCGAAATGAGAGGAATTTTACATTGTTAGACATGCTACATAAGGCGTCACCCAGAGCGAGAGGTGTCATTGTGAGCAACGCTAGTCCAGACTTTATCAATGCGCTTTGTGAAATAGCTTTGAACGTCCTAAGAGGCCACATACCACTGTCTAATAATCAGTACAAACTGTTAAAGAAGAAGAAGAAAGTTATTAGACTAATAGCTGATAAAAAGTTAAACATTTAAAAAAAAAAAAAAGACAATCAATCAAACGGGTGGGTTTCTACTGCCTCTACTGGGGGCCGCTATCCCATTCATAGCAAGTCTTATCAACAGGAATTGAGATGGAACACACGCAGAAAATGTTTTTGGTTCCACAAAATCAATTAGTGGCATTACAACCTCCTCAAACAACGGACTCCTCAAATGTATCTCTGCGACAGTCTGTACAAAGTGAATTGGACCGAGCCATGAGTGATATATTGAAACAGCCTGACATTGATGTATATGAAAAAGCTAAAAGATATTCCAGTATTCTACAGCGGTACTTAGTCATGATAAAACAGGGTGAACGCGAGAAAAGTGTGATTACATTATCAATACCTGAAGTTGATTCAAAGGATGATTCAAAAGATGAAGAAGAAAATATGTTAAAGACAGAAGTGTTGAAACATATGCCTATAAGAAATAAAAGAAATGCAGAATACATATTGGCTTCATTATCCCGACACAATGACCAGTTATCTTGGACAAATCAAGGGAAATAGTTGTTGAAAATAAGAATGTGCCTGGAAGTCATCTGTATGATCTGCTGAAAAGTGTCACAACCCATAATAATGTTCCAGAACACTCTAGACCAAAAGGGTGGAACATATTTTTAAAAACGTTGTGCCACTCTCCGTAATCCCAAACACGAGGGCGCTGTTCTATTGAGGCTTTTAAAACTGTTGCATCATCTGAAACTAATACACAAACGCCTATGATTGTTCCACGAACCCCTCGCACTCCTAGAGCAATAAGAATGGCCCCTGTATTTACACATGGTACACCATCTGCTTTACGAGCAACTAGTACTCCTAGAACATTTAGTATTACACCACCCATTGCTAAGACTCGCTGGTCTAGTTTTTAATCTTTTATATTTTCTATTTCTATTACACTACTTTTATTTTTTTTTTTTTTTTTTTTTTTTAAACATATTTTTATTATTTTCTATTTTTTTTTTTTACTTTTTTTAAAACCTATTTCTATTATTATTACTTTATATTTTACTTTTTATATTTTATTTTTTTTAAAAAACCTATTTCTATTATTACACTACTTTATATTTTACTTTTTTTAAAAACCTATTTCTATTATTACACTACTTTATATTTTACTTTTTTAAAAACCTATTTTTATTTTGTTTTTATTCTATTGAGAGGGGTGTTTTCTATTTGATGTGTTTTCATTCATTTTGTTTTTTGTTTTTATTCTATTGAGGGTGTGTTTTCTATTTGAGGTGTGTCTTCTTTATTCAACTATATGAAAAGTCAGTGTTGTATGTAAACATGTGACATAAAATGAATGTGTTTTACATAAATTTTCTATTCATGTGTTTGGCTTTATTCGACTACGTGAAAATGCTGTGTTGTATGTAAACAGGTGACATTAAATGAATGTTTTACATTAATTGTATCTGTTGAATGCATTTTTTTTCTGTATAATTTGTTTTAAAAAAAAAAAAAAAAAAAAAAAAAAAAAATGAAGGCATTATAAGAATAGTATATTCCACATTCTTTATTTTTTGAAAAGAAACATCATTACACAATTTCTACCTATAGGTGGAACATGAACATTGTACACATTTAAATTTCTGATCGTGACACACGGGGTGTATACTGCTAACAAAATGGCTGACCATTGTATCGTTGCATACAAGATTAGTGCCATACATGCTCAATACTTTTTGTATAAGGAATCTTTTTCTGAATATGACATAAAAAGAAGACGCAGTGCTGGCCACATGTTGTAGAATAATTATTTTGCACTTGGATTGCTGAATGGTACATCTCCACACAGTTCTTTAAGAGGAAATTGCCAATTTCCTGAGGAAAAAAGGTAGGTGGATGTCCAAAGCTATCAAAGAACAAACCATGCTTGTTCTCTGTAATGTAAATACCTAGCCAGTGTTCACCCGGCATATTACTGGGCTGTGTATTTACAACGAGCATGGCGGGTAATTTACAAACAACTGTTTTTGGGAGATGATCGCATGGTATTACTCCTAAGAAATTTGTGTCTCTATTCATTCTTTTTCTGAGGACGCTGGTGAGTTCTATTGTATTCATCTTTAGTAGTGATCCAATAGGACTTGCCGTCTGTTAGATATTTCGATTACAGAGTCAAAAACTGAATAGCAGATAAGGGTCACAGTCCTAGGAAGTGGATTTCTGAACCGAACTTCCAAGCGAACGTTACCGTTCTTAATCAGTGAAACATTTCCTGAGCCCCCACCGTCAGGTTCCAAATTAAAACAAAATAGAGTATAACCAGCCCCAAAATCCTCTCGTGTTATGGCTAGTGACCTGTCTTTTAAATGGCGTCCTGTTGATTCAACCAGTTGATAATATTCCCGTACATATTGCCCTCTTTGAAAAAGGGGCTGAAAAGGACGGGCTGGGTGAGGCTGTCCATCGGCATAAAGGCTAATAAATTCTGTATTATAGTTTCCAAAATTAAAGGGGTTATGGGCATACGAACCTGTGTATGCTTCATTATCTCTGAAAGCTATGACTACAAATTTAGGAATCTGTCCTATGAATAGGTTTTCTTGGTTGCAAACACGTGTGCCTGTAGGTATTGAGAAGGTTTTTAGAGCTACTCTGTCAATAGCATATTTTGCATTAGTATGCTGTAGGGCCCTACTATGAGCTAGTCTAACAGTTGGTGCCACTGATATTTTCTTGACAAATAGACTAGCAGACATTATTTTCACAGCAAATTGGACATTTCCAGGGTCATTAGTGCAAAGTCATCTTTTGAACGTATGAATTTCAGAGACATGTCCACACCATTTAGCAACAATTTTTCTTGAAAAAACAAATCTGCGTGTACTGGTGCTATTAATTCAACAATACGGCTTTCGGATGTGTATTCACCCCTTTGTGTCAACCCCAAATTATCGCCTGTGATAGAGGTCTCATCCATTTTGCCCGCTGTGTCCTTACAAAATAGCCCTGTGCTAAATTGCGTAGCCAATGTGTCCTTTCCATAATTCAGAAGACATTCTATAACGGATCGATAAGGATACGATTTGAAGACTGTGTGATCAGTCTATCACCCAACATTATATCTACTTGTGAAAAAGACTGCATCCAGGATAGTTTATAAAACCTACATCGGCTGCGTTAGCCAACAATGTGCCATCAGGGTTTGTAATCCTTACGTGTATACAAGTATGAATCGTTAAGGTCGAGATAATCCTCCCGCTAGCCGAAATGAAAAATTCAATAGGACCACCGTCCGTTAGAGCTGACATTGGTGGGATTTCTACAAATGTAGATTTTTCGATAGATGTTTGTGTGTACGGTACTGTAAACAGGTCCAATTCGGTCTTCACACACTCTTCGGACTGATTATGAATAAACGCCATGATTGATTCTGTAAAATTAAAATATGTCTTTTGTCAGGGACAGAGAGCGTCGTTTCGGAGCTCTGCGCCTACTGACAGATGCTTTCTTTTTGAGAATTCTTCGTTTTTTGGTGGTGTTTTTATGCTTATGGTTAACAGTCCGGCTACGCCCACATCCTGGCGGGCTTCTTTTTAATGCTTTGCGTCTGTACACCATGAGCCCATTGCCCTGTTGTCTGGATGCCACGGCGTTCCTGACATTAGTCACAACATCGCCAATAAAACCACTTGCTGCTGTTTTCAGATGGGGTTTGGCTATATTAAACCCCTTTTTTAAAAGTGGAACAGCCATTCGAAATAAATTTCTGAATATCCCCCCTAATCCATGCCCATATTGTGTGCTGGCGCCTATGAAACCCGGCAACTCTCCACCAGCTTGATTCATGTAATAGTGCATATATCTTCCATCATCGGCTGTGTACGCTTTCCTCATCATTTTAATGATGTTTCACAGGTCTAAAATGTAGTTTGACAATTACTTTTCCGTATGAGAAAGGGATGTGTTGGTTCTGATCGCCTCGTAGTTCTATCTGAATATCAGTAATAGTCGAGCGTGACAACGATGTGTAGTGAGGACTGTCGTAACTTAGAGTGGGCATACGTTTGCTCTCATCAGAGATATTTATACAACGGAGCAGGGGTACATGACTATCACCGACTAGCTGATAGTCCACAATGTCACTATAAATAAATATATTATAACGACCCCCATGGATGTCGGCCGGGTGTGGAGCTGAACATTTTAAATGAGGGCCAATGTGAATTTCGAACACAGAGTCTGGAATGAACCCAAGAATTTCGGCCAGACGCCCCCTAAACACAATATTCCAACCGTCTCCTCCCGTGAAAAGAATCTTATTAGTGATAGGGTTGTGGCTCATAGTTATGTGGGCTAGGGCTGTGTTAGCAGCACATTTCATATTATATTCATTAACAATGCTGGCGATTGTATTATAAGAACCAACTGTTAGCCTTGTCTTGTTGTACATTTTCGTTTTCGTGTCGATGAAATCAATCTTGGCATCGTTCTCAGTGAAACTATTCCAGATCCTGGGGTATTGAATTTCAATAAGACCAACTTCATACGGTGTTTGTAATATGATCGGTTTAGCCAGTTTTGTTCTGAATTGCCAAATCTTATTATTTGGATAAACTAATTGTGAGGCATTACTAGGTAGCGTAACAAAAAATCCGTTCTTATTCATAGCTCCAACACCTTTCACTAACAAACCACAATGATTAATATTACAAGACTGACCCCTCTCTTTTATCTTACATCAACCATGTCTTTTTCAGAGATCCATGAATTGAATTTCTCAGGCCATCCTAGCCATTTCACAAGTACAAGCTTTTTACGGCCTGTTTTCTTTCGAGCCAGCACTTTCTCAATTTTAAACACTTTGTTTTTGTCTACAATTACAGCCTGTAACTCTGCTTCGTAAAAGGTACCTGTCACAGGCTCCCCGCTATTGTCTTTCAGTATATAAACAGGAGGAGTTCTACCTATACGTTTTGATATTGTAAAAAACTCATCTGTAAAGGTCTGTTGGTAACCTTTACGAAAAATGCCTCTGTGCTTTGATATCCTAACGGTGTCCCCCATCTGAAATTTAAACAGCACTGTTCCATGTGGTTTCAGTTTGTACAGAGTGTTAAAGACAGTTTTCTCATTGTCTTTACATACGGAGGACGGGGCCATTTTTATTGACCTATGGTATGCCGAGTTGTAAGCTGCAACCATATCTTGTACTACCTCAATATAACGGCGTGAGTTAACAGCCGTTAAATATCTCCACATTCTGGTTTTGAAAGTCCTATTGAAACGTTCAACCACACTTGATTTTATTTCATTCGATGTGGAAAAATGGTGAATTTTATACTGTGTCATCAATTTTTGAAAAACCTTATTATAAAATTCTTTTCCAGCATCTGTTTGAGTTCTGGGGTATGCGTCCTTGTTCCAATATTTCCTTAAAGGCACTTGTCACAATAGGACCCGATTTGTTTTTCAGACATATTACCCAGGCATATTTAGAAAACACATCAATACATGTCAATAAATAGTGCACATTATCGTTTTCCGATGAATATTCAGACATATCGACCAAATCAGCTTGGAATTGCTTGTCGATACCATTAACAATCACTCTGTTTCTTGGGAAGTGTTTCAATGCAGGAGCGTGCAGTGTATACGCATCCTGCCTCAGCAGAAACTTTTTAACCGTGGGTATAGTTGGAGACAAGCCAGTGCATTCTTTGACGGAATCACGAAGCCGCTGCACTCCTCCCAACCCTCCTGGGTGGGACGGATCATAGTATATCTTGTGCATAACCTTCTCCATGATTCATTTAAAACACAAGTGAACCCATTAGAGTTATGTCATTCTTTTTATTTATTTATTTTTTTACAAAACACTCTCACACATCCATACATAGCACAGTTATGAAGACAGTGAAACTCATTCTATCATAGACAGCATATTGGCTAATACGGTTACATCGCTTTTACTGATTATGAATATATTCAGTTTTTGCAAATCCTGCAAGACATCAGTATACTGTTTTTCTTGCACATACAAACTCACTGTATCTACAAGCATTGTATACATAGTAAGTAGGTGATAAACTTTCAGCATCTTAAAATTGCGTGTAATGTTGGCTATGACGTCACAAAATGTTTCCACTATACTCTCACGTGTCATTAACATTGATAATAACATCTGCAGCAGATCCTCCCAAGGAGGGGTATTATGTTGTCTTCTTACAATCACCATCAGTTTTTCTAACCTACTCACAACTGTACGATCTACATCAGCACTCTTACATTGGTATTTTTCAACGTCGTTCACATTATTAGCAATGGCATGATCTAAAATACCAGATAAATGCGATACGTGATATCGCTCACTGATATGGTTATACATTACACCTAAACAATTCCCCATATTTTCACACTGTTAGTTTTTTCTTGCATATAAATCGCGCCAATAGTCCCCAATCTCTCTAATTTCGCTATTTTGACAACGCCGTCCCCTATCATAGAGTCATACATAGCACTGATTTTAGTCGTAACATCTTCAGCCGTTTTCAACTCGTACAAAACTGTTTCGGATACTCCCCTGATTCTACCCTCATCAGCTGTGAGATGTTTCAAGGACAGAAAACGTTGCACTACACCAATGAATTTATCAGTAAGGAGTCTTTTCATAAGCTGTTCAAAGTGGACAGTGTAGAAGTGTTCTGGTAGCCCCTCTAAACAGGCATGCTGATTCTGGCTTGGATGATTGACCTGACACCCCGAACAAAGCTCTTCCAAATACTTGTAAAGAACAATGTTAAGAAGATGTAGAGACGCTGTTTTAACGCTATCTATAAACAAAGATGACACCACCCCATCCGTCTGATCAGGCGCCTCTGTGTCCGAACAATCAGCAACACCTCCCTGTTGTAATGTAGCATATGTTGAGGGGGTTGTTTGATATGCACATGTCTGAGGGGGAAGTGCCCCAAACAATAGAGATGGTGGCAGGGGAGGTGTAGGTGGGGATGGTAGGAAGTGTTCCGGCGATAGAGGTGGCGATGATGACGATGATGAAAGGGATTGAGGAGATCCGGATGCCTTTAGGGGTGCAAATAGCCCAGGGGTGTTAGGAGGCGTACCTGTGGGGGTCGAATGAAACCACTCCAGATCCTCTGGGAAGAAAAAAAAATAACACATTACAATCACAGTAAAAAAAAAAATAAAAATAAAATCATTTTAACTATTTTGGGCAAATAATTAGCACCTTAAAAATAGACCCACCATTTTGCTAGTCTTTGTGTCTGATGATTTTAGGTCTATAGAGGTTCCGTGGCAGGGGTAGAGACTGTTGGTCAGTGTTCCCAAATATCAATCTTTTTCTTATGTTCTCATAAGAACTCCTTATTTTGTCTCTTCTGATGACATAGTCGATGGTATCAAACTGTTTCTTCAAAATCTCCCAGTCACACCATTGTATAAAGAACACATTTTTAAACCATTTGTTGTATTCATCGTTAGATACAGGATACGGTTTTAACTTCCATTCTTCATGACCACGGGCAGCAACTAACTTCTCCCTTTCACTGCACAAGCTAAGGAAAATAAAATCCTCTGTAGGTCTAGTGAAACGGTCTGCTTCCACACGATAGATACTGGAGCCATTGCGACTATCCCATTGAGACACATACACCAGCTCAGGTAAGCCCGGATTGTCAAGATCCGGACAGGCGACATCACAAAAAAGGCCCCAGTCTTTCACAGAGATTGTACAGGCTGTTTTGGCATTGCTAGATAGTTCCACAGCAACACTAGTGTAAACAGCTAATGTCACGTATCCAGCATTGTAGCGAATTGAATAACTGTATCCGTTGACACCAACATATTCCAGATCAGATGTACATGACTCAGTCATGCTTGTAGGAAAGATCTCCGAGCGGAATCGCTTCTTTCTGGGAGCCTGACTCAAACTGCCTGTTGTTCCAGTATTAGGCTCTTCGCATCCCCATAACTCTTCACGGTGGGCTAGGCTCAAACCAAATGTAGTGGGTCCTATTCTAGATGTCTCACCTTCTTCAACAAAAGATGATCCAGATTGTTGTCCAAATGCGTGGAAAGACATGGCTGAAAAACAATTCCTCGTTGCTTGCACCTAGAAGAATTAAAAAGTGAAACTCCAGCTGGCCTTTTGTTGTGGAAAAAACGTGGAAACAAGCTAGCTACCAGAACAGCTAAAAATGGTGGATAAAAAAGTGAGCAGTCAGCCTTGAAACAAGGGGTTTTTAAACACCACAAACCACACCCTGTAGGGCGTTTTTACAACCCACCAATAGCAAACCCTTCTTAACAGCTAACCATTGGTCTATCAGACGTTTTAACACCTTTTTACAAAATGTAAATAATGCCTCACCCCCACCTAAACCATGACGCCAGCTATACCTACGTCATCACATCCGCTAGATGCGTGCGCAGTTTCGACGATTAGATGCACTACCATATTCGGCCACTAGATGGCGCCCGCGAGTACCAGCAACGATTAGATGCAATACCACATTCGGCCACTAGATGGCGCCCGCGGTGTGACGACGTTCGACCGCTACGTCATTACGTTCGCGGTATGCGCGCGCAACTTCGACGATTAGATTTACTACCATATTCGGCCACTAGATGGCGCCCGCGAGTACCAGCAACGATTAGATGCAATACCACATTCGGCCACTAGATGGCGATCGCGAGTACCAACGGGCACCCGCGACGTTACATGCACGCTCATATGACCAGATTACAGGGTGGGTTTGCGCGTGCGTGTGATGACGTCACACATGCACGCGCGAACCCGCCACCTTTATACTACTAAAATCAGACAAATAGCAGTTAAAATCCCTCCGATTCAAAATCAATAAAAAGTTTATATCAAGCGTCATCATGTTGAGTCGATTCTGAACCAATCAGCTGTTCGATCAGCTGAGAGTGTCTTGAAATTGAAATGGTTAAAATCTTTTATTAATAACAGGCAGTCCTTTTGGTTTACTGTCCCTAATTTGATATTTTCAAAAATGGGTGGTATAGATTTTCTGCTGCGATGCGATTTTGAATGCAATGCTTTACCAGTCAAACTTTCTGCTTTCCATCAGCAGGTCCTTCTTTATTGGAATTTAATCTACAAACATAATTTTACACCTCATAATACTCCAGTTTGGAATAATAGATACATATTGATAAGTAGAAAATCTGTGTACATGGAGGAATGGAAATCCAAGGGAATTTGGGCAATTGCTCATTTTATGGATAGTAACGGACTCTTGTTACAGCACGAGGAGTTTTGTGAGAAATATCAACTTCAATGCAATGTCAAGCGTTATGACAGATGGTTGAAAACTATACCAATGTCTCTGAAATCAATGAGAGACTTCAAGGTTTCTCCTGGTCTGAGGCAGCTCTGTATCCAAGGAATTGATTTCTGTGATTATAAATGTACCAACAAAGTTATTAGTAATATTCTATTGAAGGAATATTATCCCAATTCAGTTAAAAGATATGATGAAAGAATTTGGTGATGAAGAGGTTAAGAAAATAAGGAAAAGTTATTTCTCATTTCCTCTTCTTCCAAAGGTAAAAGAGGTCAATTTTAAAATTTTAAATGAAATCTACCCGACAAACGAATTTTTAAGACTGAAATTTAATTTTGGTACTAATAATTGTGCTTTTTGTGAAAAAGAAATTGAGGATTTAGAACATGTTTTTTTTCTGTGTGAGTCAGTGCAATACTTCTGCATAACTGGCTTCAGACCAGGGAAATTGAGATACCACCTCTGACAATGAAGAATATAAAGTTTGGTGTTTTTGTTGAAGATAAGAAAGTAGATTTTGTTCTCAACAACTTGGTGCTGCTAGGAAAACATTTTATACATAAATGTAGATATTTTAAGACCAAACCCTCCCTGATCCATTGGAAGAATGAGTTCAATCTTTTGTGCAAGTCATTGAAACGAGTTAAGGATAAAAAAGCCTTTGAATTGATTGATTTATTTGAAATTTTTAATTTAATTTGAGATAGCCCCTTCTTTTTATTTATTTGATTGATTTATTTTATTTTATATCACTCTTTAGGCTGATTTGTAAGATATAAGCTCCTAGATTTTTTTTTTTTTTTTTTTTTTATGCTCAACCTGAGGCAACAGTTCTGTTTTTTGAGATGGATTTGTGATTGTGCCTTGTTTGTTTGTATTTCTATGTTCTGAATAAATGTATAATAATAATAAAAAAAAAAAATAAAAAAAAAAGTTGGTGAAAAGCAACTGCGCTACCTGCGTCTCAGAACTGCGGCCGCCTTGGTCTCGTGAGATTATCGTTGCCCACGTGTGCATGACGTCAGAGCAAGTCGGGATCAAGTCGGACACAAATCTAACCGGCATGCATTGGGCGGCGATCGCCGGTGATCAATTCTGCGCAGATCTGGCTCATCTCGAACGAGCCTATTATCAGAATTCCTCATGGGGGTGACAGATATATTATGCCCTATACCTTTAAGTCTTCACGTCTTATTGTAAGACATGTTTCATACAGTAATGTTTTGTATCTCTGCTTGCCAGAATCGAAATTGAGTGTGTATATCAGTATTATCATACAAATCAATAGGATGTACTCTGTCATGGACAGTAAGCTCCCAATGAACTTTGATCTGTTGACCTTAATAGGCACAGCCAATCGCTATTGACCACTGAAACTGAAAGATACTATCAAATCTTCAAATCAAATTTAAATAATAGGCTAAAACCTCACTATTGATAAAGCCTAGTTTGCATATTTAAACATTTCAGAAAACTTTTTATACAAAAATCAATTGTCTCAACTGGGGAAGTTATATGAAGATATTTGTTAAAACACATTAAAATGTTTTACAACTTATAGCGTTTTTAAAAATCTGACGAATTTTATAATATCTTTAAGCTGTTTTCTCAAAATGAGTGTTTCTCATACTCTGAGCTGGAAATCTCTACTTCAGTAGCACTTACATATGTTGTGTCCCTGTAAAAGAGAAAATAGAATTAACCACACAAACACAGTGTTTCTTCACTCCCATCCAATGTTGTAATGGACGTAAGCCACACATTCCCCTACACAGTCCGAACAAGGCATTAGTAATCGAACACAGATTAGCAACTCAACTAGTAGCACTTAAAACAGGAAACAAACAGAAACTTAAGGAAACAAAGAAATACTGCAAAATGTCATTTCAAGTGCATTTTTCCCAAAGTCTTATAGGTATCAGACAGCATTTTAAACACAAATCGTCTTTTTATCTTATTTATCTTTTAAGCCTCTTTTGCGTGAAAAGGTCAGAGCAATGGATTACCGATCTACAGATCATAGTGCATTTTAACTCAATAAAGAAATGAATGACCATCTTTTTAACCAAGCAGTGCAATGAATTACAGCATTTTAACTTATAAGTTTTAACTTAAACTTTTATGCACATTTTTAAGTATCTTTTAACCTATGTATGTATTCCCATTCAATGTATTCAAAATATCACTGTTACACATGCACCAAACTTTCCACTTTTATTCCTGTCTATTCTGAAGGTTTTTACTGAGGGGTCTGTTCATATATAATTCATAGCCTGATTTATGTAAAAGAAAAAAATCCTAAAAACGTGCTGAAAATTGATTTTTTTTCTAATGGCTGTTTGACAGTATTTTCTGATTTATTTTGTGATAATAAGAGATATCCAAAATACTCTGACATGTCAATATAATGAAACAAGAATTTCGAGCCTGGCTTTATCCAGATGTCTGTTCTGGAAATGTCTGCAAATTGTGTCTCCCCTTAATAAGAACATGAGGAACGGTTACAAATGTTTTTTTTATTCTAGGAGTGACAGCAAAATGACGTCATTCATACATTAAACATAATTATACATTATAAATGAAATATGCATACCGTTCCTAGACATGTACATTCAGTATTTCTCCCCTCGTGCTTCGTGGCTGACGAGGTCACATGTTGACCGGAAATAGTCGAAGGCGGGGACCAGCGGTGTTGGCGCTGTCCTTGGTGCTAAAAGCGGACGAGACCGCTTCTCCTTCCCTCAGTCGAGGACTGATGAGGAAAGCCTCGTGGATCTCTCTCTCTGCTGAGCCTTTTTGTCTCGTGCGCTTTTCAGCACTGGGAATACAGCGTCATCAGCATGTCTGCTTCACTGTGTTCCAAAAATAAGAAAATATTCCTGTGTGAAGCTATTAGGTCACAATTTATTGGATTACAGAAAGGGTATGGGGACACATGAAACATATAAATGTATCTATTCCTTATTTTACATTAAGCCATGTATTAGGTATGCCTACTGTCTAATGTAGGAGAAAGAGAAGAAATAAAAAAAAATGTGATCTAACGCAGTACAACATCCTGCAATACATCATCCCTTCATGCAGATTCTAATGTTCAGTTTTTGCTGAAAAGGTTTTAGAGAGGTGTTGATTCAACCATGTGATAATTTTGGAGGATGTAGTTTGTGGTTCTGTGAATGGTATTGCGGTATACTGTTTAAAATTTGTTGTCCACCCTAGATTAAAAACATACTGTATAGCCTATATTACCCGAAAAACAAAGTAGTCAGTGCCGTATTCAGTGTCAAGTCAATTTATTTTTATAGCCCAATATCACAAATTTCAAATTTGCTTCAGGGGGCTTGTCAGCAGGTATTCTTAGATTAAATGTAATCTAGCCGTATACAGCCTGACAGCCGAAACCAAGGGTTCAAAAGTCCACTAGCCGCGCCGCACTACTCGCTCCTTCTCGTTAAATTGATTGCTCTGAGCGCACGTTAATACCTGACTTAGATGAAAATATCCACATTTCATCAGCTCACATCTTACATCTAGCTTTTGATAGCTGGGCTGTTCAGAGGGACCGGTAAGAAAATAATCCTGAGACAATAAAAATTAGACGAACAAAAATAGGATTTTGAGGTGTGTGTGTGTGTGTGTGTGTGTGTGTGTGTGTGTGTGTGTGTGTGTGTGTGTGTGTGTGTGTGTGTGTGTGTGTGTGTGTGTGTGTGTGTGTGTGTCTGTGCGAGAGAGAGAGAGAGAGCCTGCGTGCGTGCATGCGTGCGCGCGCAGAATGACCACACAGTTGAATCAACACCTCTCACAGCTTGAACAAAAACTCAACATTAGAACCTTCATGAAGGGTGGGTTTATTGCAAAGTCCTGTAGTTGCATTAGTTTTAGCTAGGTGTACCTAATAATCTGGTAACTGAGTGTATATCCATTTCTGGCCAATTTAGCTCTTCTTAATGACCATGAGTAAGTACAAGTACAGTATTGCCAAAGCTTGTTATAAAATGTTTGCAATATAAGTATTATATATCAGAAAGTAAGGAAAGTATAGGTTTGCACATCATTACATTATATACGTTTTTGAAAAGAAAATAAATATACATAATATATGTCCATCAGATTTTTTAGCATTAAAGACTGACAACATACAAGCCTACAAGAGCATAGAGGCCATAGTTAAATTTGTTTCATTGACGTTGTAGTGGACCATATACAGCAGAGCACAGTGCTGCAGACTGTTCTCAACAGACCAACACAGCACATTAGCTCTGCACTAGTGAGAGAGAGGACAAGCAGTTGAGACGATAAGGGGAGGTGGAGAGAGAAATGGAGAGAATACACCGTGTGAGAGAAAAAGAGTGAGAGCGAGAGAGAGAAAATGGGTGAGCACTAATAATCTGACGGTCTGCAGTCTTTTCCCCCCATTTTGTGATGCTCAGCAAATACTCGTTCTGCTTCTGGTCTCTCTCTCTCTCTCTCTCTCTCTCTCTCTCTGTCTCACTTGCTGGTAGTGGAGGGACTATCTTGGAAAGGGAAAGAGAGAGAGAGGGAATAGGTGGTGGGCGTGAAACACTCTATCATACCCTCCTGCTCCGTTCTAATTGAGCCAAGTGTTTTAGTAGATTGAAAGACAGTGTGGAGGAAGGGAGTGATGCAGCACAGAGAGAGATAGAGAGGAGAGAGAGAAAGAAAGAGAGAGAGAGGACAGATGAGAGACTCATGTTCATGCAGGACACTAAATCAAATCTTTACAGTATTGAGGTACTTGCATTCAGTCTTTTACTTCTTTTGGAGATCAGTTACGTTTACACTTACTTGACCACATACTGTATATGTGATGGATCTTTTTATTAACTACAACATAAAAGAAAATGCTGATCCAATCACATCAATAACACTCGAAAAATAATTGTTTTATAGAATGAGCAGCTTTAAAGGTACAAAATGTAACTTTTCTGCATTAAAAGGTCTACAAACGACCATACCTATGTTGTATATTTTTTTAGTTGTGTAGTTACACTATCCCAAATGTTTGCATCAAATGGCAAACCCAGAGAAATCTGTTATTTTATTTTTAGACACGTCACGTTTCATTTAGTCGCCCGTCAGTGGCGTCATAACCTTTCACCATCTAGTTACTTGTAACTTCCATCAAAACACGGCACCCAGATGCTACGTTCGAGAGTAATTGTAAATCATACAAGGTCACTAAAAATACTGGTAACACTGCTTTTTCTGCCAAAAGGCATTTTGTGATTAATTACATGCCACATTGCAACACAGTAATACACCAGAAACCTTATTTATTGATACATATCAATATTAATTCAGCTTAATGTTACTACAATGTATGTGGTGGTTGACAAGTAGCTAACATTCATGCTAGCTAATGCTTGTTGGATAACATTATAGGGTTACAGCATCGTTCAAGACGCTTATAAAGTTATTAGTAGTATGATTGTTTGACCATGGATAACAACAGCATTGCGCTAACCCACGAATAAGTTCACTAGTAACGTTAACGTTAGCTGTATAGATAGACAATTAATCTAATGCTAATTTAGCCAGCTAACACACTCCGGTCTGCCTGCCTCACTCCCCCGGCACAAAGAGACTTCATTCGGGATGATAGCTGACAACACAGCTGGGACATGTAGCAATAGCTAGCTAGTTACTGTTAGCCCCAGCCGGTGCTGTGTGCTTACGACGCTAACGGCAGTTTAATGAAGTGTCGGGAAACAGAGAATATCGGACCCAGGCATCCTAGTCACAACATCAGCAATCCATAATGTTAGCTAACTACGTCTCTGTTTGCGCTACCGGTGTTTGTACCGAAAATCTCCTCCCTGCCGAATTTCTCCCCACTTTGCGTTTACCTGTCTTTACAGTAGCTAGCTAAATTAACCCGACAAAAGGTGGGTTAAGCACCAAAACGAATAGTTAAGATTACAGAAAAGTGAAGTGGGAGATCGGGCAGCTGGGAGATGTTCTCCTGCTGCACAACAGGCATCAAACGTACTCGCCGTCGCGGAGATTCCCCCTGCAATCCCCACCCACACCTGTCTCTCAGCCTCATTGAGTAGCTAGCTAGCTAGCTTTACAACAAACCCCGTCCGCCCGGTAAAATCCAAAAGGTGACATTGGCATGTGACATATACTGTGATAGTGTGGTTTTAGCTGCTGGCTAATGATTAGCCGCTAATGTTAGCTTGCTGGATCACTAGCTAACTGGTCAGCTAGCTACCAATACAGATTTAATCAATAAAAACATAATTATGTTGGGGAAACTGCAGCTATTTTATTAGCATGACATGAATAAGTAAACGTTACTAAACGTAACGTGAATAAACTTGAAGGGGTAAACTCATTCGTTAACAGATGCATTCTATCGACGATAGTGTTTAGCAATAAAAACTCCCATAATTCCACGCAACTTCTCAACGTCATCAAATGTCTGTGTTTACAATCCATTGTTTTGGTTGAGAGACCCCTAGCTACGTATATGTTACAAGTTACATATTGTACGTTTAAGTACATTTTAATGTTAAAATGTCTGTCCTCTGGTAACGTGTATCCATCCATTTTCTGTACTAACTTATAATGTCATGTGTTTAGGCCAAAACTCAAAAAGACATTCCGTCACAGAACAGGAATTTCAAAGGAGAAAATACTGGCTTTAGCATTGTTGTCAGAAAAGAGTATTTCAACTTAGTATATAATATCTGATGACCTATTGTGGTCATTTTGGGATTTAATACAGTAAATATATTCGAAATTGCACCTTTAAGTTATAGATGTTGACAATATATTCCAAATTTTCCATTTTACTCTAAACAAGTTATATATTAGCAGGCTCACATTAGCTTTGTCAGTTGGTTCAGTTAGCAACAAAACAGTAATGGTGCGTTCTTTTTGTCTTGTAATCGCGACTAGTAGCTCGAGTGTGACGTCACATCCGTGTCGAAAAACGAGAAACGAACTCGGGGTCCTCTGAGTTCAGACGACTTGACGAGTCGTATATACGACCTCGGCGTTCTTTTTGCAACTTCCGGTTCGTAACTCCGAAAAACAACTCGTAGATCGACTTCGGTGGACAAAAAGAACGCACCATAACACCCAGCAGTTAGTGGGTGTAAATGTTCCGTAACAACTAATCTCTATGTAAGAACTACTTCATATGGAGCATCCATCCAGTTTAATTTAGTAATCTCCTTTGGCTGTAATACTTCTTCCTTGATGTTCTGTTATTTGTTATATCTTCTCTTTTATTTTTATTGTAGGCTAGGTGTTGTTAACCATTGTGTATTATGGCTCTAATACAGAGATGCTGACAGCATAACATTCACAATTGATAATAATGCATTTTCATTAAATTTAGAAGAACCATTACAGCTTGATTTCAAGTTAAATTTGTACTTCAGACAGAGTAACGTCTTTCTCCAACAGCAACTACATCAATCAAAGTTTACTTTATTACTTACACCCAGTAGCATGAATCATAATGTAAAGAAAGCACACGGCTGCAGTTTATTGCACATTAGGCTTTGTTTTCATATTTAATCCCTCTAAGTTTGAAACTGTACTCTTTGCAGTATGAATTCTTAATATTTACTGTGGCATAGCTTACAGACAGTTGAATATGCAAATTTACGTTAAAGTGTAATCAGCATTCTCTTCAGCACCACATAGCTGACTGTAAGATGCTCTTAACAGAACTTTAATTGTTATGGGAAATTGGGCCCTTGGTTTTGAGACAATTTTGTTCTAGTGACCACAGTTGGAATTGCAAGTCATATGACGCCGACAGGCCCCAAAATACTTTTTCTATTCACAGTCTTCCACAAGAAAAGCCTATTGCCTATTTGGTCCAATAACAAGTCTTGAAGAACTGTATCAGTAATATTATTTTCAAGCCAGATGAGACTTCCAAAGGCCTCAGTACATCTGAACCCCTCTTTCCAGATTGTACTTTTAGTCTGGGCCTGTTTGGGCCCCTCAGTTCCATAAAGGGAAATCTTAAAGCTAGATAGAAAGAAAGATATTTTAGACAACAATGTTCTTCCAACTTTCCTGTTTTAACATGACAATGCCCCATACACAAAGCCAGCTCCATAAATAAATGGTTTTACAGTTTGCTGTGAAAGAACTGGACTAGCCTGACTTCAACCTCATCCAACATTCTTTGGGATGAAACAGAACTCCGACATAAACGATTAGTTGTTTGGTCTATAATATGTCAGAAAATGGTGAAAAAAGTAAATCTGTGTTTCCCACAGCCCAAGATGATGTCCTCAAATGTCTTGTTTGTCCACAAACAGTTTAATGTCACAGAGGAGTAAAGACCGAAGAAAATGTTAACATTTAAGAAGCTGGAATCAGATAATGTTTTAATTTTTTCATAAAAAATAACTCAAATTGTTTAATCGAATGTCAATAAATCAATCATTGCAGTTTTACAGGTCTCCATACTGTCAGCCATGTAGTTTGCCCTTATCTTATGTATAAAAATATGAACCATCTAGTTTCTGCCTCTCTCTGCTTTTCAGTTCAATAACTCTTATTTCTTTGCAGTTCAATCCTAGGATGCGGCAGATTCAACAGTGCCAGAATGTAAATAGATTTGATCGGCAGTTTTTATCTTAACAACATCAAATGATCCGGTAATATGAGTTCAATCAGTCAGTCAGTCAATCAGGCAGTCAGTCAGTCAATCAGGCAGTCAGTCATTCAGCGGGCAAATCTATTGATTCATAAAATCCGCATCCCACATACTCTCCCTCTCTGTCATACACACACTTGCAGACACACACCTCTCTCTCTCTCTCTCTCTCTCTCTCTCTCACACACACACACGACACACACCGACACGCCGACTCCTCCTTCCTGTCCTCTCTCCTCCTCTCAGTTGGCTCTGTGACTCCTTGCCGGGACGGTATAACAGTAGCTTACAGAGCAGGGACCGGTGGTGGATGGGGAAGGGCAGTAGCCGCATCAGCAGCAGCAGTCGGGCGCACCGACCGAAGCATGCTCCAGCGCAGCCATGACTTGCTCGGCGTCAGATAGCGAGAAGATCGTGATCAACTGCGGCGGGATCCGACACGAGACCTACCGGAGCACCCTGAAGACGCTGCCGGGGACGCGCTTGTCTTGGCTGACCGAACCCGACGCCTACAGCAACTTCGACTACGACCCCAAGTCCGACGAGTTCTTCTTCGACCGCCACCCGGCCACCTTCGCCTTTATCCTTAACTACTACCGTACCGGCAAGCTCCACTGCCCCAATGATGTGTGTGGGCCGCTCTTCGAAGAGGAGCTTGCTTTCTGGGGCATCGATGAGACGGACGTGGAGGCGTGCTGCTGGATGAACTACCGGCAGCACCGCGATGCCGAGGAAGCCCTGGACAGCTTCGAGCAACCCGAGCCGGACGCACCCGAAGATGATCCGGCGCTCACCGGCGGGGCGGACGGTGACCTGAAGCGGCTGTGCATGCAGGAGGACGGCCGTAGGACGACGTGGTGGGACGCGTGGCGACCTTTTATGTGGGCGCTGTTCGAGGACCCTTACTCCTCCAAATACGCCCGGGTGAGTGGCTGGACAAGTGTCTTGTATTCTATTCTAATCTTACCAATTTTTTATTTTCCTTTTCTCTGCGTTCCTGCGCCTTTCCTCTCTGGCGCTGCGCTCACATATCAACGGTTGGCACAATTTTGGCCACTGCGCAATGTTGCGCGTAAAGTTACCCCTTACACTGTTTTGGAGAGGGGGAGGATGTCAAATTCACTGCAGTATTTTCTCCTCTCCTCTCCATGTTTCCTCTCCCCTTCTCTCCTCTCCTGCGCTTAGTTACTCTGCCGCTGTTCTTTCCTTTTAATCTCTCGCATTGATACTCTATCACTGTATTACGATTTGGCCACTACTGATGCCCATTTGTCAGTGCGCATCAGTCCACCCTTCTCTCTTTCTCTCCCTCTCTTTCTACCTCTCTCTCCAGTGTCTATATGTGTGTGCCAAATTATTTCTTCAGCAAAACACTTAACAGTTAAAACATGATTTAATTAGGCATGACCCTAATTTGGGATCCAGTTCTCTCCACTATCAGTCCACATTTGATGTAAATTGTTTGATAGTCCAATAATCAACTTAATCACTTTCCCCCCACTTTTTTCAATTTATTCATCTGCTCTCTCCTGTGCATTAATCTGCTCTCTCCTATCTAATATGCTATTCTGAAGCAAAACTCAAATCCTGTAAGCAGCAGATTTGTGTGTGTGTAGGTGAGCACATACACATGAATGCATTAATGTTTATTCATGATTGCGTACCTTACGTGTGCTGGCAGGTGATGGTAAATGCATTCGTACCCGAGTGTCAGGGTGTGAGTGTGTGGATGTGTGGAGCAAACACTGTTGCGCTATTAAACACTGCTCTTCTTTAAGCTTTGGTTGGTCTGTTTTTTGTTTTACTTTGTTAAAGAACACACATCCTATCAGTACATGCTGGCACAGAACACAAATTAATCAAATGTCATTGGTAGCCTTAACTTACTGTAATAGAGCTCCTATTGAATCTGCTTTGAATTTGGCATGCACTACTCTGCGCTGCTTTAGAGCACAGAGGTGAATTCTTAATGACTAAAAAAAAAGACAAGTGTGTGTTTTTCTCAGCACAAAGAGCATGTGACAGTATCCTGATGGCAACATGAGGAAAGGTCTTTTGATGAAGCTAAAGCATAACATGTACAGGTCTTGTCTTTGCACAGCCCTGGCAGTTTTAATTCATATTAGACCAGTCTGTTGGTAACAAATTCTGTCCAGTACAAATGCAGGACATAGTGTACCGTTCATGTAGCAAAGCGGAGAGTAAGGGTCAGGGCATACCCCTTTCATACGATAGACTGAAGTTTGTGTCCAGTGGCAATCCAGCAGTTAAAGAGTATGTAGGCTACATCCTTGATTTCTGCCTCTCCCAGAATATTTAAAATATGTGATGTGGAAAGTGGGTGTTGGTGCAGCGTCGTAGAGTCGCAGTTTGTGATGATGCAGGAGGTCATGGGGTGGTACATGGGGACAAGGGACAGAGACAGATTGACACATTGACCACTACTGACGACTCTCAGCATACGTGTCCCTTCCCCCTGACAATAAGAAAGATTACGACGGTCCAGAGACTTAGCAGTTTGAACTTCTGGCCAAATCAACGCTTCCACCATTGTGTGTGTTGTCAAATAATTAATAGGAACTTTTCTAGTATGCTGGTATTTTATTTCTACCGTTAAACTTCCAATCAGTTAGAGATTCATCTCTGCTTTCCCACCTTTCTCCTGCACTTTTTATATTGCTCCATTTCTCTGATCTATACCTGTGAACTAATTTTTTCTCTTTTCTCCTGTTTATCGGTCAGTCCTCCATTTCTCACCAGTGTCTCCCTCAGCTTATGTCTCTAATTGTCTCTAAATATGGCCATTTGCAGAGCGAAGCCAGTGCTGACCAGGATCACTGTGAGTGGAGGTTATCTGTAGACTCTGCCATACGCACAGAGACAGCATATTGACTCTCTGTGACTTAGGGTGGAGAAACACAAACGGAGACACACATACTAGACATACACACACACACACACACACACACACACACACACACACACACACACACACACACACTTGCACACAGACAGTCTGACCTGTGTACATGGTCTGTAGAGAGGCATGAATACACACCAGCAAATGGGGTAATGTATGCACATAAACACTATAGACACAGGAACATACACATGCACAGCTACACACACACTATCACACACACACACACACACACACACACACACACACACACACACACACACACACACACACACACACACACACACACACACACACACACACACGTCATACTCAAAATCTAAGTATAAGAACACACTGGAGAAGCATGTTCCAACCCATTATCTTTGGAAATCACATTCAAATTGGATGATTCTGCATCTTGCGATTAATGCCCAATGTGGTGTCATTAGTGTCGATGCCCCCTTACAGCACGTAGATGAGTGTGTAACATGTCTGACTGTCATGCAGGAAATGCAGTTTGCATATCAATGTCTGGTTATAAAGTTGTCCTGCCCTAAGATAGACGACAAAAAAAACATGGCTGGAATGCATCAGTAGATGTTCCATCAGACGCAGCTACGCATTTTAGCTGCCCTGTAGCTCTGTCATGTATCTGCCATGGTTCCAAAGTGAACTGTGAGCATTTGTCAAGTAGCTCACCTTCAAATAGCCTCTACCTGCAGCATATTGTTCTTTTTTGTAGAGGTTAGAAAATGCCTTTCACTGAAACACATCTCTCACTAAAGGGCCTTTATATTTATAAGCACTAAATTACGATCTCTGTAAAAACAGCTTGACAGAGTGTGCAGGGAAGAGTGCATGTTCCTCTCTGAGTGCTTCAAATCTCGCATAACAAAGTGAAGAGCCGCATGATCTTTTTTATGTACAGGTGGAGTCCCAAATGTGAAGCTGGGGGTGTCAGTAGTTGCCAGTAGATCTGTGAGGCATTACAGCTTATCACAAGGTATGCAGTACTTAAAAAGGGTTGAGAACCGCTGGTTTTTTTTGGTACATCAATACTAAAGAATAAGAGAAAGGGAAGATCTAACAGTGACTTTGAACTGAGTGTGAATCTACAGCATATAGGACGGGCACTCTTCTTTGTTGCAGCTGTGTCTCATATTTAGACTGGACTCGTGTAGCTTTTTCATGCATAAAGCCCGACAAAATTAAATAGCAGCCAAATAGGCGATCGGTGGCGGGGGGGGGGGGCAGTAAAAAAAATACCATGGTGGTGTTATGGTGCGGGGGTTATGGGAGCATGACAATGACAGCTGAGGTGACGGTGACTTTGAAAGTGTTGCAGTCAATAGTTTCGGTGCCAGCGCAGTGACATAAAGATAGGTTGGATGGTGAAGGGGGGCAGCCAGCGCAGCAGCACTCAGGTAGGTTGAGGTCAGGTGGCCGGCTCGGTTTTAGCTGATTAGCTGGGTGGAGAACGACGAGGGCGAAGCTGCTCGTTCCTGCCAACGTCTCGGCTGAAGAACAATGTTGGATGTTAGAAGAAAGTGAAGGAAAATGATTGACTGGATCACTGGTTCAATAAATGCATCTGTGCATTACGAATATGCGACATCCTTGCAAAGGTAGCACGGTCTTCCATCTCTTTCTGTCTTTCTTTTTCCTTCTGTCCAATTCTCTTCTACAGTCTGCACAGTCCCCCCGCTCCTTTTCTCCCTGTCATCACCACTGACAGCTCGTGCTGCTTTATTACCACGATTCCAGAGCTGAGTGCTGGATTGCTTATTATCGCTATTCAGCCCCTCCAACCCCCTCCACGTCCTCTCCCTCCTCTACTCCCCCCTCCTTTCTCGTTCTCTCCAGCTCTTGTGCTATAGCGTAACACTGCAGTCCCCGTAGTAGCTGACTGCGCTCGAGTCTGCTGCAGAGAAGGAGGGAGAGAGACACAGAGAGGGGAGGGGGTGACAGGATGAGAGGTGTTTTTGGTTGGCGGGGTGTTGAAAGAGTAAGAAGCAATAGAGGAAGAAGCAGAACAGGATGGGGGGTCACTCTTCAGCCCCTCGTTTTCGTTCCGGCTGCCCCTCTTTTTTTCTTTTTCTGCTGAGCTCGGCAGGCTGGGACGCTCGTATCCGTTTATTGATCGGGCCGTACGTCTCAGCTCGCCTCATTCAGGTGGACGTCTCAGCTGAATGGTGTTTCTTTGTAAGCAAAACCTTACCTCTCTCTCTTTCTCTCTCTCTCTCTCTCTCTCTCTCTCTCTCTCTCTCTCTCTCTTTTTTCAATTTAATTAAAATTGCTTTATTGGCATGAATGTCAGAAAAACAATATTGCCTAAGCATCAAGGATAATAAGATGAGAAATAATACATACATATAAAATCGGAAGTGTCAAATGTAAGAAAGAAAACAAAGACAACACAAACACAAACCTACACTTACATAAGCCTACACCTCCTGTACCTTCACACACAGCAATTGCATCACTGTTAATGTCATTTTGACCTCATTCTCAGAGGCTTTGTTGCACATTGGAGTTATTTTTGTTCAACATCATTATACCGTGATGTCATGCTGGAGTGTCATAATTAAGGTCCTGCAGTTAGGCAGGCAAAAAATAAGCTAAGATGGTCCTGTTAGCATATATAACACTGATCGCTGATGTGACCAGTTTTAGGTAAGAGAATGTGAAATTCTACCAAGCTAGACACACATGAAAAACTGTAAAAATAGAATTTCATCGCATTCCTTTCAATGAACATCAAAGAGATTAATGGATGTCACACTATGCTAGAAGAGATAATTGTTTTAGTCAATTAAAGCAGCAATACTCAATATTGTTATGTCAACAATGGATTGAATTAATATGTTTAAGGCTGAAGGTGTTGCTCATAGTGACGAAAACACAAATAATCACCAACTCTGCAGTTATCCTAAGCGTTACACAGCCCTTTAGCCTATTTAGCTTGTTGTTTTGATTCCACTGCCCTCTTCTCATTAACCTCCTTTCCAGCAGCAACTGCCAGCTGTTTTCAGTGAAAAAACACTAAAACACCACTGTACACTACCTGCTCAGCCACTAACAGCAAACAGACACAGTTAGAGACTAGCTGGTGAACATATTGGAGCATTTAGCAGCTGAAGACGGAGGAGCTGGTGGAGACAAAACCAGAGCCCATTAGTGCATGGAAAAGATTGTACCTCAGCTCATTTAAGAAATAATATAATATAAATATACTGTACAACCAAATATGATTACAAATTATTGTGATTTTGATCTTCAGTAAAATGTATTGTCACAATAACCAGTAAGCTAGAAGCTACGATAAGCTAACTGCACAGAAACAAACATCCCACCAACCTAGTCAGTTGTAACACCTTGTGTTGAAATTGTCACAGAATATTCTTGTGGCTTCCGTCGCCAGCTTCACAGTTATGAAATGTTGGACAGTTAGATGATTCCCACTTATTTACAAACTGACATGCAACCATATGTAATGTACAGTGTATAGACAAGCTGCTTTTAGTAAATCATTTTGTAAATACAATGCAACAACAAATATTTACACATAAACTTAGACAAGGTTATCAACTTTATGGAAAAAAGGGTGTATTTTTTATTTAATTTTTTATAATTAACAGGGTCGGGAAAGTAGTGTTTCAGTCACCCTGCCAATATTCTCCCCCCCACTTCGGCTAAGCAGCCATAGCAGCTAAGTTTAGCAGACAAACGGTGACTGTGACCTCAGTACAAAGTGTTAGGTCACTTTCTTTTAGTTGCAGTTAAGTTTAGCTGACAAAAGATGACTGTGAGCCGGGTATAGAGCACCCCGAGGTCACAGTCTTTTGCGTCAACATAGCCAGCCAGCATCTAGCTAACATTGACGTCGTGGGACGTTCGCAGCCTGGCAACCTGCATGAGGTTCGAGTCTGGGGAGGGGGACCAGGGGAGATGACTCTCCATTATTTTCTTATTCACTTTTTCTTAATTAAATGTTAGATGTCAGTATTACATATTGCTCCTTTAAGAAAAATGTTTTTTGGCAATTGACCATAGTATAAGCGGGTTAATGCTTTTGGAGGTGTCTTTTGTATATTGTACAATTGTACATTTTCTACTACTTTTAACATGCAGACACATTGAACTTGGTTGGAAAAGAAATAGCTATGTTAACCATAAATAAAATTAGTCCTAACGTTCTCATGCACATGTGTAGGTGCTCACTGGTGAGCCAGGAACAGTACTTGGTGTTAATATTGTTCAAAGTGGGGAAAGCTGACTCACAGTTGTAAGTCGAGTACAAAACCGTCATTAGGTTCACTGCGTACTGCCATTTGGTGATGCACAAGACCAACAGTCAAAATAGTTGGCTAAAATAAATGGATAAAAGGATGAATTGTTAGCTAAAAGTAATGAACGGTTTTAATACTTAATCAAAAGTAATGGATACATTGTTGAATTGTCCAGCTTCTGCCACTCTAATTGGTGGTAGTACAAATGCAAACTTGACCAAACCGACCTAAAAATATATTTTTTTTAATGATATCCACTTAAATAGTCAATAGCGGTAAATAACATCCTCCTAATATCAATTCAAGGTGAAGGGTACAGCAGCCAAAAATGTTTGGGAACACCTGCAGTAGTTTTTTTGTCAGTTAGTCTTTATGCTAAGCTAGGCTAAACATTCCCTTACTCCAGCTCTGTGCTTAACACACAGACATTGACACACTGTATTTGCACCTGAATCCTGACAAAATTACCCAAAAAGATGAACTATTCCTTTAAAAGCTAAGGTGAGACAGGTGGTCAGTGGGTGGAAACTGGCCCTGTTTATTAATCGATTCACCCAAAAACAATGACTTAGCCAGTGTTATTTATGGAGCAGGAACATTGCTTCCGACCTTCAGCATGGAGCACAGTGCTAGCTGCTTACGTCACTGCAAGATCTCCATACCTCTGCACCAAAACAAAAGACAACCGGATGATGATATTTAATGACACAAAAACAGCGGGTTTTAAAATCTTCCCATCTTTTTCAGTGTCTTTTTTCCTGTTTTTAAAAACATTTAGCACCGCTCTCTCCCCCCTTCCTCTCTAGTGGTTTTGTTGCGCTATAGGCAATATATCCACCAGGGTCCCCCTTCCCCCTCTGTGCTTTTCAGGATAATGCTGCGACAGAGCTTTCTTTCTCTAAGTGTCGCCCATTGCAGGAGAGAGAGAGAGAGAGAGAGAGAGAGAGCGAGAGAGACTGAGAAAAGCATAAATGTAAGAGGAGAGGATGCAGAGAGAGAGTGCGAGAGAGAGACAGGGACACCATACTATATTTGATGACATGTCAAGAAATAAAGCGTTTAACCTCTGAGTGATCTCTACTTTCCTCTCGCCTCACGGGGTGTCAATAACACAGTCAACGAACACACACACACACACACACACACACACACACACACACACACACACACACACACACACACACACACACACACACACACACACACAGGCTAAATGCAGAGACACACCGCTTTTGCAAAAACAGCAAATTGAGCACAAAAAATAACATGTGCAGTAAGCCCCTAGCCTTGCTATATACAGTACATTCACACATGCAGCAGATTACTGCAGAATGATCTGCAGTTGTGACATGCTGTGCTGTGTGTGTGTGTGAGGGAGGTGAGAAATGCAGCAGATTTCCTTAGTGGCTTGATTTGAACACCCTTACCTCTTGACTGTTTTGGTGCCTGTTTACTACACTTTAAAGACCAGATAGGACTAGGGTTGGGTATCGTTTTTTTTTTTTTTTCGATTCCGGTGCTAAATCGATACTTTTAAAACGGTGCCGGTGCCTAAACGGTGCCTGAACCGGTGCCTGAACCGGTACTTTTCAATAAAGTAAAAAAAAAAAAAGAAGAAAAAAAAAATAAGGGTAGTAAACAACAGTCAGTGACTTGTTTATTGCTAAGGCCATGGTCAAAATTAAAGATTTAATAATAATGTAATAACTATAACAATAACAATAACTTATTTCACCAGTAAATTGCTGTTGAACCCCAGATGGGAAAAGGGTATTTTATAATTACTGTGAATGCACCACGAGGCTACCTGTTTTAAGTGAATCTGTGTTGTTTAATTCCGACAATGGCAGCTGCAAGTGAACGCACCGTCTGTGTTGTTTAATTCCGACCATATAAACATACTGTATATCTATGAATTGCGACAACGGCAGCTGCTGCGCTGCAGAGCAGACTGTTACATCCCGCTGTTGAAGTCCTCCACAGTGAAATACAGTCACACTTTACACTGTTTAACGTTAGCTGTCAGCATTTTAACCGTGATTAATCCAGCTGCTAGCTAAAGGTAGGCTAACGTTACATGCTGTCAGGTGTAGTGTAAAGTCGAGCACCGAAATGAGGCACCGAAACTTTCGTTCTTATTCGGTCTCGTTACTACCGTTTACGTCGGCACCGGTTCCCTATTGGCACCGAGTTTCGGTACCCAACCCTAGATAGGACTTTAAGAAAACCAGGAGGAGCTGTTCAGATTGCAACAAGAAAACTTCCTGAAACCAGTTCCTAAATGCTCAGTCCAGTATTTCCAAACAGCTTTGTTATTCTTTGTTTTAATATTGTTTACAAATCCTATGAAAAGAACCAAATCAAACAAGACATGCAACCATAACTTTTCTCCCCTAAAACATTTGCCAAATGGAGAGTTTATTTAAAAAATGCTCAGTAATTTGCTAAAACAGCTATCTATTGTAATTTTTAGCCAATGTTTCTCAACAGGAGGAAATCACGTATTTGTTTGGGACTATTTTCAGTGTGTTCATGGTAAGGAACATGTCACCCAGTGCAACAGTGTGGCTCATTATAGTTTTGGACAACAATGAAGCTCTATGGCACAGAGAAAGGTCTTTCAGATTTTGGATACACACACAATACTAGTTAGTTGTAGTTAGTTAATCGGATTAGTTCATTGTCAGTTTTTATCTCTTCAAAATTTGTACTGACAATAAGAGTAAAAGTTCAAAATATTAACCTTAAAATGTCAGAGGAATCATAATGTATCTCCTTTGTTGGAGTAGTTAATGAAATACTATCACACTTAATCCAACTTCATGCTTGTGTCCTTGTGATGAATGTTCTTTTCAGTTTGTCACTGTAAGAAAGCAAGGAAAGATAATCAATCTCTACAATTTGAGATGAATTAGTGGTTACGGTTTTCCTATCACTAAAAGCATGAGTTCAGCAACGGTATCACTAGAACACAGGATTAGACAAACACCCTGCTATGCCCTGAACTGCTACAACTAATATTTCTAGTCATAGTTCAATTATCTTTATTGTTACTATGATTGCCACTGTTCATCATACCAACTGATATAATTATTATGAATCATATTTCTCTATATCTGTATCAGTGTCTCTGTGTCAAAACCGACAGTGGCAGATGGCTGCCCACCAAGAGCCTGGGTCTGTCTGAGGTTTCTGCCTGAAAGGAAGTTTTTCCTTGCCACTGTTGCACCAAATGCTTGCTCTTGGGGGAATTGTTGGTATTTTTGGGTCAAGACCTTCTCTATCTGTAAAGGTTCTTGAGATAACTTGTTATGATTTGATACTATACATAAATAAAATTGAATAAAATTGATTCAGTTTTCTTAGGTTAGGGTTAGGGCATGGAAATCTCCTCAACCTCCTCTTTATGAGTTTTTGTGGTAGTGTAATGTCACAGAAACATCAATATAATGTTTTAAGCATTTGGACAAATTACTGATGCTGTTGTTTTTCTGGTTTCTGGTCGGTTTTGGATTGTCCTCTCCTTTATGACAAAAATACATGGAAATTATTAACCAGAAATCATCCCCTTGTCACTTTGTTTGCCAGTGTTTCCATTGAAGAAAACCTAAGGAACAGTTGCTATCAGCTCAGCAGCTGTTATGTGTGCTAAGCTGTATCCTCGTAGCCCTATAACAACTTATAACACCATATGCTCTGCTTAAGGCTCCTGTTAGCAAATAACAACTCCCAGCAGCACAGAGGCTACATCAGTCACATGCACATGCCTGGACACATACACGCTCATACACACTCTAATTTGTCATGGCTGAGCAGGTGCTCAATGCTCTCCGACATTATGGATGTATCATCCAGAGGTGCTGAAATTAAAACTCCTGTTTACACTCACTTTTTGTTAACGCAAAACTTGCCTGTAAGATTAAATACAGGACAGCTATTGGCTCGTACAAGTAATGTTCAAAGGGTTAGTGTTGGGGTTGCATGTGGAGCATTCCTAAATATTCCTTTAAAGCTATATGGTGTAAGAATTTCTCCCATCTAGCGGCAAACTTGTATATGACAACCAACTGAATATTACTTTCAAGCCTCTCCCATTCCGAGCGCGTTTTAATTCCTACGGTGGCCGTCCGTTCTGTATATTGTACGAGATTAATAGTGTAAGGCAATGTTTACAGTGTAGGCTACATATTTTTCTCTGTGAGCAGAGTCAGAGATCAGTTGATGCGACGGAGGTGCGAGGGAAGCTAAAAGAAGAGGGAAATAAGGCAAAGAAAAACCAAAAGACAGAGCCGGTGGCAGTGGATCGGTGAGACCGCCTAGGCAAAGAAAAACTAAAGAGACACTTTCCAAAGATGACGAGAAGAGAGTGGAAGCCCTTCAAAGACAAAGTAGAGAAGCAACGGAGGTTTGTGTTTTTAATATATTTCTCTGAGCAGTATGAACAATGTCAATAAAACCAAAGTGAGCTCTTAGTATCTCCATCGTTTACATGCACGTGAGTTGTCTGCAGGGGGAAATCACGACGTTATGCACAACCATGCTATAGTAATAGCCAAGCAACTATAACATTTTGAAACTATAAAACTTTGAATTTACACAAATAGGTGAAATACCTGTCGAGAAGAAAGCAGGCAACTTTGGCGTCCCTTTTAAAATCCTTGCTCCTCATGATCTCTTTCCATCTTGGAAAAGCCATTCCAATATTGACTTTGGTCTTGTTGCTTTTCCTGTTGCGTTGTCGTTTTAATTTTTTTTTTGTTTTGTTTGTTTTTTACTTTTTTGCTTCCTTGGCGGCTCAGTTACATGTTCTCGAGAATAGGTGTGATCCTCCATCTTCAACAGGCTTTCAAATCTGCCGGCAGTCATGAGTAATCTCCTGGCTGGCATTCGTCACAGTGCCACGGAGTGTAAAAGTGCAAAAGGCGGAGGTATCTTTGGCTAATGTATTTTAGATGGAGGTGCAACATGGCTGCCACCATTTGAGCGACTCGCTTGTATGTATTCTGAATGATTCTGAATGTCAGATTCTACGCGTACGAGAATACTTTGATTAGTTGGTGGAAGTAATTACACATTAATGAGCACATATTTGTGAAAGAACAAAGTGTTTTTTGCTAAGAATCAACTCAAAAAATTACACAATGTAACTTTAAAGTGTTCATATTATGCTCATTTTCAGGTTCATAAATGTATTTAGAGGTTATGTCAGAATAGGTTTACATGGTTTAATTTTCAGAAAACACCATATTTTTGTTGTACTGCACATTGCTGCAGCTCCTCTTTTCACCTTGTGTGTTGAGCTCTCTGTTTTAGCTACAGAGTGAGGCATTGCACTTCTGTTTCATCTTTGTTGGGAGTTGGACATGTGCAGTACCTAGGTAAGGACTACTAGCCAGTCAGAAGCAGAGTTTGAGGGCATGCCACGCTAGCAGCTGCTCGCCTGAGCATTATAACGTGTGTTACAAAGTGACCACGTTTGTCTCTGAAGTAAAGGCTGGACTATAATAGAGCTGTTTGGAGCGGTTTGTAAACAGTGTTTTCTGTGGGAGATAGTAAGTCCCTTTGGGGTGGACTTTGGGCTTTTTGACTTTGTAAACCTATTACATGCACAAAATAAGATATATAACAATAAAGGAGAGGGAAAAACCCAAAAAGCATAATATTAGCACTTAAAAAAATTATTTAGTTGATGCTGATAAATAATATGTAACCTGTAAAGTGACTGCATCAGATGGCCTTATAAATGGCCTTCAGTAACCAGTCATATGGTAACTCAGGAGGCAATTTGGTCTTGTGTGCTCTGAAATTAATTGGCATGCAGTAACACACCACTCATTTGTTTTTATAAAAACCAAAATCGTGGCAATTGCTCCTGGTGTTCTTCACCACTGTAGAAAATAACGAGAGTGGTTAACTTTAAAAGTGATTTATTTATTTATTTATTTTTTTAAGTAGTAAGAATGGAACTTAAACTTAAAAAAGAAAATTTTGACTTGATCAGAAATTCTGATCAAGTCAAAATTATGACTGTATGCTTCAATCTAGTAGTATCAAAGTAGTTCATAGATGTGTCGTCTGACCACATTTAAGCCTTTCATCCTGTTTTGAATGGCCACACTCACCTCTATAGCCTCCTCATTCATTTAGTCTGTCAGCGTCCATGATTGTTACATAGTCAGTTTCAGAAAGTAAAAAAAATAAAAAATTGCGAATGCAGCAACCCCTCTGATTCCAATGTAAATATGAAATACCATGTTAATAGTTTAACTTATTACATCATAATCATAGGATAAAGTACTTTATCAACATTGTCTGGATATTAAAAACTGTACCTGTATCTCAAACTCATAATTGAGACTCAAGTCAGTATCTAATAATTTGGCCTTTGATAAAAATATCTAATCATTTTTTATTTGCATCTCAATATAGTGTTAATTTGTAGGTCTTACTTTTACTTTTAATCCAATCTTTGATTGACAGTACAATAATTTTTAGTCGTGCTAGCTATGTTGTTAGATGGCAGTGTTGGTCCAGACTAACGTCTGTTGGATAGAATACCATGACATTCAGTACAGACATTCATGTTTCCCACACTTTGGTGATCCCTTTACTTTCTATAAAGCTCCATCATCAGGTCAAATTTGATTGGTCCAACACTCTGGTTTATGACTAACACCTGAAAAACTAATGACGTCAGCCTCAGTTGTCTTTTGTGTTTAGTGCTAATTTTTTTTAAATGTTAGCATGCTAAATTAAGATGGCCACCGTGGTAAACATTAAACCTGCTAACCATCAGCATTATTAATGTAAATGTGGCAATACCTGGCAATGACACTCAGGGAATTTAAGATTTCCAACAACTCCACTTTGAATAGGCCCAAGACCTTTAAAACACAGGTTTGTTTCCAAAATTAGGGTTAGTCAGAGACAATAAAGTAATTATAAAAATATACAATTTTATTTTGTCTGATAGGTTTAAAATAGCAATATCTTTTCTGTAAAAAGGGATATAATGGATATTAGAAAAAGAAACAAAAGACAATTCAAATCAATAAACCACCATGCATAATGAAAGTAAACAAAATCAACCAAGATCAACACATGCAACAGTTAATCTACAGTATTTACATAAAACAATATTTGTGTACAGTCTAAGGCTGACACCACCAATATCAATAACCCAATGATTATCTGGGTTTTCCAACCTTAGCTGTAGTAGTCCAAAAGACGTAAATATGTCATCCAGAACAGCTCTATGTAGTCCAGAACAGCTCTATTCGCTCCAGAGCAGCTCCATGTAGTCCAGGACAGCACCAGCGAGAGGAGAACGGGAAGTACTGGCCCTTTAATTGGCCACCACGGTAGCCCCACAGCAGCATATACAAAGTTACAGCCCGGTCCAACTGTGGTGTGAAACGCAAAAAAAACGTGCAGCATGCCAGCCCGGAAACGTCTCCACAGACCCAACGGGAGAAGACAGAGAAACAGGACAAGGCCACACACAGGCTTAAGTAATGCCCCCACCTCTCTCAATCAAGCGGGATGAATCCCAGGTGCACTGATGCACGTTCCCGTGTACAGGTAAGGGGTAGGGGAAAACCTCATCCTGCCACATAACATTTTGGCATGCTAATTTTACTGTGCAGCCTCACATAGATACTAGCCTGGCTGTAGACTCTTAGTGATTCCTAAATCTTTGACTATTTAGTTATTTTTGAGTAAGAAATAAATGTTACTGTACAAGAAACCATAAGTACAATGCACATAAGTACACAATATAAGTACCCTCAAAATAAAAGTGTCCTTGAAGGATTCTTCAGTCTGCAACACAATCACAACATACCGTAATTGAAGAGAGAGCCTCTTTCATGTTTTAAGCAGAATTGAAGAAAAAAATGTTGCTGTTCATCAGATTGTGACAGCTGTTTGACAGACCTTAATCATGTTCTACACATTGAAATTCTTCAAAATACCCAGGTATGGTTGGTTCTGTGTAGAAGTGTATGAGCCCTTTCTGGTGTCAGAGGATCCTGGATTAGTGCTCACAGTGAATGAGCTGTCCACTGCTGAGAGAGCGGATATAGGGTGTAGATTTCAGCGAACAGAGCTGGCCTATGAAAAATGAAAAGCTTTAAATGTGCTGTTTGTTCCCCTGTGGTGCCATCTAGCCCTGAAGTAGCTAATGTGGGTCGCTGGCACCAAATGACACAAAAATAGAAGCATCGCTGGATGTGGAGTGCTGAATCAACTTCAGAACGCAATTTTAATTTGGGAGCGCTTGTTTTGCTGGTAATTGTTTGTTGGCACTTTCCAATGGTGAAACAGCTGCTGAAGCAGACGTTGTCCTGCGCTGAAAGTGCTGAAATAGTGTACAGGGTTCAATTTCACTTTAAATTTGAAATCCTTTTAGAAATTAAATGCATGACAGACTCAAGTCACATCACTGTGATTAGGTGGGGCTTGTCTTGCCCATGATTACATAAGTCTCACTGTGGGGCAATTCTTGTGTGATTTGTGATAATATAATTTATTGTAAATTAGTTTAAATAATATGCATGAGAAAAGCATAGTATTAACTGACATTAAAAGCCTTATGGTGGCTCTACATTAATCTTGTGGCCCTGTGTGAACCTCCAAGTAGTCGTTTATCATTACAGTTGACAACCTACATGTGGATTATTCCTAAATATTCCTAAAACATAATTCTTTGCTTTATGGGATGAAGGGACATGAGTAGGCTTAATGGTAGGACTGGACGATGTCGCCCTAAAATAAAATCTCGATTTTTTCAGACCACACTGAATGACTAAACTGACTGGAGCTAAGTTCTGCTACTTTATTCTTTTTTTGATCCTGTAGTGTTTCAGTGGACATTGGTGTTGAATCCAATACAGGTACATGGTGTTGAATCCAATCATTCTGGGGATTTAAGATATCTAAGAACTGCTCAGTTGTGCACAATAAGAGGATTGTTTACTGCTATTGTTTGTTACCCACAAGTCAACTTTATGGAGCATAAAGCCAGCATAAAGACTGGAAACTAGGGGTTCCAGACTTTATGCTAAGCTAACTGGCTACTGGCTCCAGCTTGACTGTATTTGTACTGTATACTGACATGATCGATCTTATCCTCTAACTCGACTGAGCAAGTGGATGTGTGACTTCATGCATCTTCTGGCACTTGTGTAAGGTGGAACATGGAACTACTACTACTACTGCTCCGTGACTGTGGCTTGGATTGTACCTCATATGTACATCACTTTGGACAAAAGTGCCTGTCAAATGAATAAATGTTTCCAAATTTACTCCTTTAACTAAAATTTGACATAAATAAAAGTCCTGCATTCAAAACTTTACTCAAATAAAAGTATACAAGTATTATGTATAAAGTATTTCCTAAAGTATCATAATAGTATTATTTATGCTGAGTATCAAATTATTGTATATTACTGAATTTATATTACAGATGAAGGCAGGGTAAGGCAGGTATTTGTACATCAAATTTCATACACCAGGGCAATTCAATACAAATATAAGAGATACAACATTTAAAAAATAAGCTTGTGGTGAATTACTGTGTAAGCAGCATTTTAGTGTTGCAGCTGTTTGAGGTGGAGCTGATTTTAACTAATTATCAATAAAAAAGAGTACTGTACTGTAATGTACTGAATGTAAATTTTTAATTTGCAAAGTAAGTTCAAAGTTCACTTAATTATTTATATAACTATAAGATTGTTTCAATTTTGTCTGTAGTTATTTACCTACAGTATTTACTTGTGTTTTAATTATTTAAAACATCT
This sequence comes from Perca flavescens, assembly GCF_004354835.1. Lineage (NCBI taxonomy): Eukaryota > Metazoa > Chordata > Actinopteri > Perciformes > Percidae > Perca > Perca flavescens. The sequence continues at coordinate 30,196,374 of NC_041345.1, read as the reverse complement.
CTGTAGCCAGTGTTGGGGAGTAATGGAATAGGCTACATGTATTGGCGTTACGTATTCAGAATACAAATTATGAGTAACTGTATTCCATTACAGTTACAGTTTAAATAGTTGTTATTTAGAATACAGTTGCTACCTGCTTAGTTGACATGCAACTTTACATTCTCCTATGTGCTGATTTACTAGCCCCAGAGCCTTTGAAAGACTAGCCCTGTTTAACTTGCTAGCTAACATTAGCTAAAATTAGCTCGTGGTAACTTAGACTGCAGTTAGATTTTTGTAGTATGCAGTTCGGGACTAAAAATACAAAAATCTATCTGCTTATTCAGGTACATGTTTGTAACGCTACTGTGTGTACTTTTACCAGAATAGGCCTGTTTAGTAAGCAGGATTTGATGGCCGCGTTCCTACACTTATCAAATGCAATTCAATGTGGATGTAATCCAAGTAATGAAAACAATGTTACTCAGATTGAGTAATGTAACGGAATACGTTACAAATTACAACTCAACAAATTACGTAAAAAAGCTTAACGTGGTTTAATATCTAAACGACGATCAATCATCACCAGATGTATCATTGTCATGAACACTTAAGCCTGTCAAAAAAACTAAATCAAAATCCAACGATTATAGAAGTTATCTTACGTTAATGTGTCAGATAACGTCCATAATATTTGGACATTGGGTTAGATTTGACCGGTTTAAGTTGTTATGATGAGCAATATAGAAGAGGATTTTTTTGATGATGATTGATCGTTGTTTAGGTACATTAAACCATGTTAAGCTTTTTCACATTAGGACTTATAAAGCCAATGAGAACCGTGGAGAGTCAACCCCCAGCCGCTCGGCTGCCCTGAAGCAGAAACGCTTTATGTCAGATAACGTCCATAATAATTGGACATTGGGTTAGATTATTTGACAGTTTTCCGTGGTTATGATGGGTAATATGAGAGATAAATCTGGTGATGATTGATCATTGTTTAGGTACATTAAACCACGTTAAGCTTTTTCCTCGCCATACGGCCATGAAGAAAACATTAATGTGAGATAACTTCTATAATCGTTGGATTTCGATTTAGTTTTTTTGACAGGCTTAAGTGTTCATGACAAGATATGACCATGATAAATCTGGTGATGTTTGATCGTTGTTTAGATACATTAAACCACGTTAAGCTTTTTCACGTTAGAATGTCCCTGTCGTAACCTTTGTTGGTCATTTCCTTCGCGAGCTCCTGATAAATGATGGCGTTTCTTAGATTTTTGCTATCTAAAAAAGCTGTTATATTTTTCTGGTAAATTAAATTAAAAAAGTATTTTGTCTCCTCGTTTGTCCACTTACATCTGTTTTTGTTGACACCTGTCATGTGTGCAAACAGAGCGGAAATACTGGGCGGAAATGAACTGAAACTTCTTCTTCGTTTTATATATATAGCAATATACTGTCTTCTTTAAAGCTATACTGTGTAGTTTCTGTCTCCACCATGAGGAATTCTAAGTAATGACAACAACACTGGCATTGCATCCATATGACGCAAGCCTCTGGTGATCGCGCACCACCCCCACCCCTCTTCCACTTGAATGTAACGGACGTCCATTAATATAAAATGCGCCATAGCTTTAAAGCTATAGTGTGTAGTTTCTGTCGCCCCCATGAGGAATTCTAAGTAATGATAACAACACTATCTCCCATGATACAGCCTACCGTGATTGCGCACGCACCCCCACCCCTCCTCCACGCAGTTGTGAGTAGCCAAAGAGGACACGGAGAATTAAAAAAACATGATGGCCTCTTCAGAAGAGGTAATTATCTTCACTCAAGCTTCTGCGCGGGAAAGTCACCATGACACAATCTACTGAACATAGTCATACTGAGAAATACAGAGAGAGTTGTGTGGAGCTGATCATTTGGCAGTGGCTTAAATGCAACGGACGTCCAATAATATCAAAAAGTTACACACTAAAGCTTTAACTTTGTCTTTTTTAAACCACAGAGAACTAAACAAGTGCAGAACTTGTGACAAGCTGTGAGCACCTTGGAATAAGAAAGCAGTGTGGTAAAAGACACCTGAACCACAGCTGTGACCTGTACATTTCACATAAATACACATGTTAATAACACAAAACACAAGCAAAGCTGTGCTTATGGTTCAATTCACACACACACAAACACACACACACACACACACACACACACACACACACACACACTGCGGTCTCACACACACACACACACACACACACACACACACACACACACACACACACACACACACACACACTGCAGTCACACACACACACACACACACACACACACACACACACACACACCACTGCGGTCACCATGACTTTACTTATTCATGACAAACTTGACATTTGAAGAGCTTTCTCAGGGGAGTTATTGACCCAACGAAACCTTTCATAGTCGTTTGACCAAACCAACACTTGCTAACACTCACTACAAAGCCTCTGGCCATACACACCACACCACATAATTACAACCCATAGAGGGGACAGTTCCCACAGTCATTATGTGGGTGCCATTAAAAGCATGATAAGTGCATTCATGTTAAATGTTGGATTGACACATAGCCAGTTGGCATTCACTTCTGGAAAGACACAGGAAACTCATTTTTGTGACACTGAAGTAGCCTATTTTTTACATTCAGATACAAATAGAGTAGTTCAGATATTTCATTGTGTTCCATGACAAGCTGTGTAAGCTGAATTTAATTAGTGTAATTTTAGGATTTTCCAAACAATTCCTTCCCCCTTCCTTAGAGGGATTGGGGAAAGCAGTGGTGCCACAGTTTGGAAACCAACATAAAAATAAAGCTTTTAAACTGGCTACATGAATGTACAACCTTGAATGCACCACACAGAGAGGTCTTCTCTGAATCTTCCTGCTCAAGTAGCCAAAAACCCATTAGAGGATCCTTTTCTCCCTTCCATCTCTCCTCCTCTACTCCTTTCGTTCGCTCTAAATATAGCCTTATTTCACTCCGTCATTTCGACACACACACACACACACACACACACACACACACACACACACACTTCGTCCCCCTGGTGGTGGTAAGAGGTGTTACAGCGCCTCTGATGCACACTCATGGGTAGGAGCCCCTGGTGCAGTCTCTCACACACAAACACACACAGTTCCCCTCTTTCCCTGCGGTAGTGTTCATGGTGCCACTCTGTGGGGGGTGCTGTAGCAAACAGCAGGAATACAGGAGCTGGCAGGGCTTAAGGATTTTCACAACCACTACAAAGAAAAACAAAGATCAATAAAAGACATCACCTAAAAATTATATTTTTTTGTTCAAAATGAAAGAACACAATTAAACCAAAATGCAGTCTAAAACAGTATTTTACTTTACAGTGTTTTACTTAAAAGTGTATTAAATCCAAAAATGACCACAATATGTCATCAGATATTAAAGGGATACTTCACCAATTAGCATTAAGCTTTGTATCAGTAGAACCCCAGTAGTATTTTTTAATGACCGTGCTTCCCTCCCTCATGTCCCCCTGAGACGAGAGATAGCTGTTCTGTGTGTCTGGAAAAAAGCCTCTGATGACGCAAAAATCGTAATTTTGCGTCATCTGAGGCATTTTTGCCCAGAGGCTGTGGACTACAGCCAGTAGTAGGAACTACAGCCAGTAGTAGGAACTACTTCCACATTTTTTTCAACCCGCCCATAGGGGGTTGGACTGTCACTTTCTGAAGCGTCCCGATGCGAGAAGAGTGTCAGCCATCTTGGAGCTAAGCTACAGCCCTCTCTTTTCAGCAGCAAACTTTTACAACAGTTATGTGCATTCAAACTACCGCACATGTGTACCACCAGGATACATTGGTACAGATCGGAGAATATGCAGGAAACTTTATTACAGACGGAATACTCGACAAACTACGAACAAAGGTTCGCCTGCAACGGAGACCAGACCCTCAGCCTGCGGTGCCGCTAGCGGGTAGACGGAATACTGGACACACTACGCGAGCTTCGCCCATGGATGTATTAAGAGAACGGCTTTGCCTGCCACGGAGACCAGCAGCTCAGCCTGCGGTGTCGCTCGATGCCGGGCTTTTATATAATGTCGTTTTTATATATTTTAAATATGTAACACCACTTGAGCCTCTGTGAAATGTATATGGTTGAAATGACAATAAAACACACTTGAGTTGAGTTGAAAGCCTCACTGTCTGTCTATGTTTGTAGGCGTGGCTTGGGAGTGGACTTGTAGAGCAGCGAAGCAAGTGCATTTTTTTGGTGTCTTTCATCCACATGAGCCAAAAACATATTTTCTTGCTTTTTCTCGGCCTAGAAGGCACCAATTTCTAAAAAGATTTCACATTTCTACTACATAAGTGTCCCAATTTAAAGATATATTCATCTTTCCAATGGTGAAATATCCCTTTAAGGAAACATACAAAGTTGAAATACTATCGATAAAGGTACTTTATTTGTCACATACGTAGTGAAATTCATTCTCTGCATTTAACCCATCCCTCAAGGGAGCAGTGGGCTGCCAATGACAGCGCCTGGGGACCAACTCCAGATCTGAGCCAGTGCCTTGATCAAGGGCACTGCCTGGAGAACCTAGTACATGTTTTTGATGGTGGGGGAAACCGGAGCACCCAGAGGAAACCCGCGGAATCATGGGGAGAACATACAAACTCCACACAGAAAGGCCCCGGAATGACCTGGATTTGAACACAGAACCTTCTTGCTGTGAGGCCACAGTGCTAACCATTGGGCCACCATGCTGCCAGATTCTGACAATAATGCTATAGCCAGTATTTTCTCCTTTGAAATTTCTGTTCCGTGACGGAATTTCTGTCTTTTGGCCTGTGTGTTAATACCAACTGCCCATTTTGACAGGCGGGCTGTGTTGCCAGAGATACCTACGCAGACCCAGCACACTACAGCTGTAGTACAGCCATGGAGGCAGCAAACAAACAAACAGGATCAATCCGACTTAAAAAACATTGGCAAGTATACAGTTGCATGACCAGAGACATAAATCAAACCCGGGTTAATATTGGAGATGGAGACAGCTTGGAGCCCAAAAGGATGCCGGGTTGGCTAATTTACTCCTGAACAGGTAAGCATTAAAGGGATACTTCACCGATTTAGCATTAAGCTTTGTATCAGTAAAAACACGGTAGTATTTTCGAATGACTGTGCTTCCCTCCCTCATGTCGCCCTGAGACGAGAGATCTCTGGGTCTGGAAAAAAATCTTCCGATGACGTAAAACGATGATTTTTGCGTCATTGGAAGATTTTTTGCCCAGAGGCAATGGACTAAAGCCAGTAGTAGGAGCTACTTCCGCATGTTTTCGTCTGTCGTCTTTACCCGAAGGTTCCTGAAGTAAAATGAGTGTCAGACATCTTGAAGCCTCGCTAAATAAAACAATAATAAAACAATAATAAAAACAATAATTATGTGTATTCAAACTACCGCACGTGTACCACCAGGATACATTGGTACAGATCGGAGAATATGCAGGAAACTTTATTACAGACGGAATACTCAACACACTACTCAAGCTTCGCCATCTACCAGACCAGCACTTGCCTCCAGTGTCACCTGATGCTGCTAGCCGGGGAAAGGGACTTCGACAGCGGTGTGCAGAAGTTAGAGCTGGTGGAAAGCTAACGCTAGCCGGCCACTTGTTACATCAATCCTGCTTGCAAGTGTCCGCTCATTAGACACCAAACTGGACTACATCCAACTTCAACGAAACTCCCAACGCGAGTTCAGAGACTGCTGTGTTTTTGTTTTTGTGGAAACATGGCTGAACAACATTGTACCGGACTATCCAGCTACAAGGTCTGCTAGCCCTGCTGGGTCAGCAGATAAAACTCATGGAGGTGGGTTAGGTTAACACGGACTGGTGCTTGTATCCAACTAACTGCTCACCGCTGGTGGAGTTTGTGACTGACAATTCCGGCGCAAAACGAACCTAGGAGTTAATAACGCATGTGTACCCACTCTGTTATTCTCTGGGACATGTTTTCATGCTAATTGAATGTGTTTGTAGCTTGAAAGAAGCTAGCACAGACCGCTGATTAGCTTACAACGCTAGTATTCGGGGCACAGGGAAAGTAAATATATGTATATATATATATATATATAAATAAATCGCTATTTTGTACCACTAAAAAGGCTCAAAATATCACTAAACTTTAACGGTAGCATAATGAGGGTCCCTACATGTTAACCAAAGCATTGAGAACGTTGTAAATGTACAGACAGTTTATTGAACAAAGAGCTGCAGGAGCTCCGTGAAAGGGAGCTACGAGAGAAGAAATCTAAGACCAAAATGACCGAATAATCGACTTATCGACTAAGAGGGGACATTTATCAAGTGGAAAACAAACATGATTTCAAAAGAATGATCATGTTGCTAAGTATCTGCTGAATGTGTTCACTAGCAATTGCATTCTTACATGTTAGCCATATCAACGTTACAAGATATATGTCAAAGGGGTGTCATATGGCTTGTTATGGAGTTTTTTAACAAAAAAAAAGAAGACGATGTCTCTCTTTCTCACATGAAAATAAGAAAAAGAGGAATACATAAAGTGATGCGGGAGTGAGGAAAGGAGCACAAGAGAGAAAGACGGTCCATTTTTCCTCATCTTTTAACATTATTGCAGAGTCTGCTATATCTCTCTCTTGCTGATGCACACACACACACACACACACACACACACACACACACACACACACACACACACACACACACACACACACACAGAATCATGCCATAAACCTCTCTGTCAGTCCTCATGCTCTGCATCAATAATACAATGATTTCCGTAAAGCCTTCCTGTATGTTTGCTGTGTTAAAGTCTCTTACTGTTGATCGAGAGGTTCTGTGTGTATGTCTGTACATATCTGCATACTGCGGGACAAGATGTGGGTGAAGAAAAGGACAATCTCCGAATGACAGCAGTGTAAAGCTGCAGCACACCGTTCAGACATAAAGACACAGAGGAGAAGAAGCTGGACGATAAATGGATTAATATGAAGAGGAGTAGGCGATGAAGAGGGAGGTGAAGGAGGGATTATTTCGTGAGAAATGAAGAAGCTGGGAATTCTGTAAGAGAAAGGAGATGAAAGAATCTCTCCTTTTTCTCTCTCTTCCTCTACTGATATCCAGTGATGTCCCATTTGGCCCTCTATAAATTCATATGCTTTAATTTTTTTTTTGGTTTCCATTTCAGTATTATGCTGAGAAATCTCTGCAGGTGTAGGTGCGTATGTGTGTGGGAGAAAGGGAATATGGGCATGTGTGTGTTATTTGATGATGGAGATGAAATAGGTTGCTGAATGCGGCTTTACAAACGCACGCATAATCAAATTGCGCTTTGCTGCTCTGTGAATGTACTGTGAGTGTGTGTGTGCATACAGTAGGCTACCGCCAACACTAAATAAATAAATAACCAGATTTATTTATATTTTTATTCATGACAAAAATTTACTTCTAAATATTGTAGTTTGACAGTGTGATACAAAACACATATCAATTCATATTAACATTTATCATTTTATGAACATAATATTACGTCTTTGCTATTTGGGTTTATGTGTGTTGTATGCTTGTATGCTTGTTGGTTTGTGCAATTTTGGTCACTATTCTGATAACTAAACTCTGCTTATATTTGATTTAGATTTTTTAGGCAGAATGCTTTCCTGCCCTGCCATTTAAAAAAGTAGCTAAGCAAATGGCCCTTCAATCTGATTGTTGGTTGCGAGGTTGCGGTGACAAATGGGTTGAAATTGTTTTTCATAGATGATCTGGCAACTTATCAGACAAACGTTTGTATTTGTATATGACGTTTATTCATAATAAAATTTGAGGGCCGTGCAAATTAAAAACGGGAGGGTGCAAGGAGATGGCAGGTATGTGTGTGTGTAGGTGTACAGTATGTGTGTTTGTGGACAGGAGCAGCTTCTTTGAATGTATGTATAAAAAAGTTTGAAATAGATGTAGTTTAATGTATTAAAACAAGACTAAAGGCGTGACTATACTCCCTCTCTGTTTATAATATTTGCTTGGAGGACGCGTTCCACACATGTGCAGAAGATCGCTACGCTACCAGTGGAGTGGTTAAAAAGTTGGAAGTACTCAGACCTCCGCGCAGAGCCTCTACGTATACACTCTGACAACATGTACATCACGCAGATGCCGACAGGCCCTCACGCACACAGACAGTATAATTTCATCAAGCGTTACAGCTATTGTTTTCTCTGTTGACATGAATAGGTGCCTGTAATGTCTGCCAATATATTCAATCAATTCAATAAATGTTGATAAGTATCACTGATATTTCTTAAATCATTGTAGTTTTTCAGAGCAATAAGATACAGATTATTAAAACCATGTTCATATTTGCAACAAATTAAAACCCTGATCAAGGCAAATTGTTTTTTTCATTTTCCATAACATTTATAAAAAAAAACATATTTACATTTGGTAAATAGCTTTAATTACCTTGTCAAAACAATGAGTAATTCATAACAAATTGCACAATATTTGACACAAAACCTTAAAAGTGTTCATACTACGGTGAAAGCAGAACAATTTGCCTATAGGATTTACTGTAGCAGGAACATTGATATTGGCAAACAGATGACCCAGGTTAAGGTGAGTTTGTGAGCAGGGTTATGAATAAAGATAAGATAAGCCTAGTGTTCACAAGAGGGATGATTCAGGTATTGCAACACAAATTAAGAATAATTCAATTAAATAGGAGGTATATACAACTAGTAGAAAATAAATGAACTACACAAGAGCAATTAAGGTTAAGTTATGAGGTAGTGGTAAGCTAAAGTGATGTATAATCAATAGCATGGAGTCAAGTCAACAGTGTACACCAGAATAATATATACTGTGGTTAAGTAATGATACTTACTGTTGTCTGTATTAGAGTCAAGTCAACAGTGTACACCAGAATAATATATACTGTGGTTAAGTAATGATACTTACTGTTGTTTGTACTAATATAACAAAACAAAAAATATACTAATATAATATAATGTGTGATGCAGTATGGAGAACAACCAAGTCCCATATGAACCCAAGAGACTTTTAGTGCAGCTGTTGATGTTCACTACAAACAAAACTTGCAGATTGGTTGTAGTCTGTAGTCAGCCATACAGTAGGTAGATCTGGACCAGATGGTTGTAGTCTGTAGCCAGTCATACAGTAGGCAGATCTGGAGCAGATGGTTGTAGTCTGTAGTCAGCCATACAGTAGGTAGATCTGGACCAGATGGTTGTAGTCTGTAGTCAGCCATACAGTAGGTAGATCTGGACCAGATGGTTGTAGTCTGTAGTCAGCCATACAGTAGGTAGATCTGGAGCAGCAGGGTGAATTCTAGCTATCATGGGTTGGTGATATGACACACACAGATCAACAGGGGTCGAGCCCCTCAGCCCCACCTGGATGAAAAGAACGTGAAACAAAATACTTGTTTTTTCAGTTCAGTTTGCTTTGTATTAATTAAACAAATAACTGGAGCAAATTTAAGGAGCAAATAAGAAAGCATATCATTTCTAGATTTGTTTTTATTGTGGTGAAATTGTACTTAATGTTACAACTTTTTAAACAGACTGATATGAATTCATCATTTTCAGACTAATGCTATATGAAGGAATGAAGACTAAATTCTGATGAACAACACAACAGTGATGCAAAAACTGACACAAACAATCCAGTTTCTTGTGTTCTTTCAGTTATATTACAGTTTAAGTTCTACTACTGGCTCTAACATGAAATCAGCCAAATCCCAGGAACACGGTGTAGGATTCTCGTAGGGTACAGATTTGATCATTGGCAAATTATCAAAGATGTTTTATCAATATTAATAAAGTTATGAATATGGTTATTAATAACTTTATCAAATCGACAAACAATCAAAAACGGGGCACCACCCTGCAAGTCAGGGACCAATAATCAAACTGTGGAACAGTCTCATTCTGTGGTAATCCTTTAAAAAGGGATTAAAGGAAGGGGTGAATCCAAGCACGGACCTGATCGACCAGCAATTATTACAACAAGTACACAAATAATCACAAGCAACTGCTAATTAAGCATAATAAGATTTATTAACGTCACAATTATCGGTAGCTAATCAATAATCCTTTAATAATAAACTCATATACCTCTTTACAATATCACAACCAAAAACAAAGCAAAACCAAAGCAACGCAGCATGGACACGTCTGTGTCTGTGTGTGTGTGAGAGGGAATGAGTGAAAAGGGAGGGGCGGTGTCGATCGTAGTTCTAACACATCAAACAACTCCAAAAATGGCTACTCATGTGAGCTGCACAAACTATTTAGCCTCAAGAGGGCGGTAGTGGTGCTGGGTGCACGGGCAGGGGCTGAAGAAGCCGGGGGTTGCTAGGCAACGCGCACGCTTAGCTGGTATGGTAGCTAGTTCCTGTGTTAGCTCTATACCAACGTAAGCCAATTCCACGTGTGAAGCTAGCCTACAGCGTTAGCTCGGGAGCTACGCGGCTAGCCTGTGTGTGTGTGTGTGTGTGTGTGTGTGTGTGTTAGAGAGAGAGAAGAAAGAGAAGAAGAGTAAAGAAAAAAGGGGGCACTCTGATCTTTAGTTATCGATAATGACCCAGTTCCCCTCAGCCACTCAGGTCTGGGCTAACGTGTGGTTTAGGACAGACTGAGACTTTGTTTTGCTGAGGAGAACGTCACTATAACTAATTCAGTGACTAACAGCTGATTTTCGCGATTCTATCGCAGACAGTAACTAAACTCCTGAAAGGAGTGATTTAAGCAGGTAGCGATTACAGTTATACCCAGCTACTTAACACAACATAAATCAACGAGTATAGTGATCAATTTATACATTCACAGACAAGATTAATAATCACATATGGACCAGTACATGATTAAATCAGATCACATTAATGGCAACAATGGTAGCGAACCCCTTTTGCTCATTAATAAACACACTACTTATCTCTGCCCAGACGCAAGCCTTCTTACGGTGTGTTCAGTCCGTCTGTTTCTACTGCAGATATGAAAACACTGGTGTGTTTTCAAGGATCCACCGAAATAAAATCCACTTTCTCCAGAAAATGGAACACAAGCACACAATAGCACAAGCGCGCCTCCTTTCAGCAACTGAGTTGCAAGTGAAGACGGGGGAGTTTCCTAGGGTCAGGTTATTTATAGGTTAAAACACACCTGCTGTGTTTATGGTCCCGCTGAACCAATAGGAAGACTCAAAAAGGGTGAAAACTACACTTTTGTAGTCATTTGACTTCCTGCCAGTTGTGAGGAGTTTCCCTTCTGGCTGGCATTTCGCATAGAGGTGTGAATTGTCCCGGCTTTGGGGTTTACATGGAGGCCAAGATTCCTTTGTCTTGGTCACATGTTCCTTTGTCTCTGAGCACATGTGTGTCCTGTATCCAGAGGTCAGTTTAATCTGAGGCCTTTTGGTTAAAATCAGATTTAACCAAACTCTTGGTCCCCAACAACGGTTAACCAAACGAGGAAAAAATACAAAGTGAGGTCGTCACATATACACATACAGTCCATCATATGTCGTTCAATCTAGCTATACAATAAAGAAAATCTATTTGTTTATGGACATCAAGCTAGCTATATGCTAGCGCCATATGTTAGCTAGCTAGCTAGGTGCTTAAGTTATGTTACTCACCCTCGTAGTTGTGGACATAACTTCATATGTCCCACTTCAAAGCTTTTTCCCGTTTCCTGATGGGTGCAGGTGAAAGTGCGTCGACCATTCTGTGCACATTGTTGACATATACTTATAATAAAGCAATGAACAGCGCGGGGATATATAAACTTGGTTACAGTTATTGGTTACAGTGCAGCTGCCCTCAACAGACGTTCTAACGTAAAGTGAACGCACCCTCAACGGGGCAGGGATCATTTCATTGGTCAACACTACAGCTGGCATTCTATTGGTTGTTGACTTTTGGCAGGGTTATAACACAAAAAAATCCAAGTGCGCAGGAGAGATCCAAGAGCAGAAAATTTGCAAGCGAGCAGAATCAGCCTGAGTGCGAGGAGAAGGTTCAAAGCTGAGAGCAGGAAATCTGTCCAAACAACAACATATCTGAGTCTAAGCAGAAAGTTTGAGCACAAGCAGAGCAAATCTAAGCACGAGCAGTGACTATTTGAGTGTGAGAGCAAGGTTTTGAGCGCGAGCAGTGACTATTTGAGTGTGAGAGCAAGAAATCTGAACGTAATATCAGTGAGAAATGCTCTCAAATTGAAATAATGCGCTCTTGACTAATGGCAGTAATATAACTCCATACTGATGGGAATGTCATTAGTTTTGTGTAGTAAGTACCCGGCCTAAGTGTTTCAAAGCGGTGGAACAAGAATACAGATCGTCTTAGGTAAAGTACCAATATAACAATGTAAAAACACCTTCAGAAGTCCATTGTTAAAATTTTTACTTGAAAAAAAATGTGCAGAAGTATTAACAGCAAAATGTACTTAAAGTATCAAGTAAATGTAGGCCTACTTGTTTTGCAAAAAATTGCCCCATAAGCTAGGACAATGGTATGAAACGGTACACACTTCCTGTCTCCTAAATGGGCGTGGCCTCGTTTGAATGTGTAGTGAACATAGTGTGAATGAATGAAAAGTTATATTTAAATAATTTATTAATATGTTCTTTTGCTAATGTTAGATATTTACATTACAGAGATTAGTTTTGTTAGGGTGTTCACGAACGTTAGCTGACTTTACTGTGTTGCCAGATCTCATGAGAGTTTGGTCCAGAGACGGAGACAGGAACAGGTCTTAAACAAAGTTAATTTTCATCTGATTTGTCTTTCTGAAAAATGCCATTTAAGTGTCTGTGACTGTTCAAGAGATGTATGGCTTGTGAAAAATGGGTCCAATATATGCTTTGGTTACTAAGGGGCGAAAGAATTGCTCATAGTCTGTGTTCACGTTCACTTCTCCCGTTGGAATCAATACACCAGCCGCTAGTCTCCTAAAGAGGCGTGGCCGTGGCGGATACAGATACGGGAAACTTGGGGCGTCTTGGTTCTAAACCGTCTCTGTTAATATTAATGCATCAATGTGTAAGCACAAGCTACTATTGTAGCTGTTGAGCTGGAACCTTAACTACTGCAGTTAGCTAGTTTAGTTCATTGGTTCGTAATTAATTGATTAACAAAGTTTTTTTCATTGTTTTGATTTTTCTTATGCGTGTTGGGGAAATATTGGAATATTTGACCTATGGTTACCTAACAGTTATTTAAATGAAACCATGTGAGAAGATTTGAGTGAAAATCTCTGATGGAACTGAACGTGACAATGATACACTACACAGGGTTAATGGTAGCATGCTAACAAGCTATATAAGATTGGGAACATGGCTTTTTTAGAACATTGCAGCAGGACAATCATCCGAACCGTGGAATGTTCACGTCAGTCACCTTACCTCAGTCCAACTAAGTATAGCAATATACTGTGGAAAACCAGACCTGAACCCCATATTGACTCTATAAGTTCCTGAGAAAAATGTCTTTAGCTCGATAGGTGTTCCAATATGTTTACAATCATGAACTCTGTTTGGTCAGGAGCCTTTTTATGCTGGAAACTTCTGCAAGAATTGGTCCCTGTTGAATTCCCAAAGTTGTGGCTAAAAGAAAGGTATTTTTATTTCAGGAGAGTGAAGGGGGGGGGGTGAAGAGATAGGAAAGGTGAGGGGAGGAGAGGACGCAGCAATAAAGAGGAACATTTCTGCAAGGACAAATGTGAATGGCATTGTAGCACTGCAGCGATCAGGGAGAACAGGAGAACTAGGCAGAGAAAGTGCACTGCCTTCTGTTTGCCTGCCTCACCTCAGTGAGACAGGAGGCGAGACGGAGCAGTGCTGGGAAGCATGCCTGAGTGACAGAAATGAAGTGTAGACAGAACAGAACATTACATTCTGATGTTTGTGATGATTATATTGTAAGAAAAGTATATCTGTGCTCATAACCTTTCATACATGTGTAAATGCTTTCTTTCTGTCTTTGGTTTGTCCCTCTGCATACTATCAATTAGTATCCTGCTCTCATTCCTGTCGTCCCCAAGGTCTTGTGCTCTTCTTAAATCACTCAAGGGACTTATTGCTGCGCGCGCACACACACACACACACACACACACACACACACACACACACACAGACAGACAGACAGATAGACAGACATGAGCATATACATCTCCTTCTAACACTACCCTATTTTTTATTCAAAATGTTCTTTATATGTTTACAATTTCATCATGTTTTGATTTGACAAAAAGCAAAAAAAGAGAGAGAAAAGATCAAAGGAAAGGAAAAAAGGAATGAAGAAAAATGAATAAATGAAAGTAGGAAAGAAAGAAAATGAAGGACGGACAGAAGTGAAAGGAAGGCAGCTAGTTAATGCACCCCCAGGCATTTCTTTACATCAGTGTACGATGCAGTTGTAATGTTCTGCGTTAGAAAGCCTGAGTGTACCGAGGAATTGTGAAGAAAAAAGCCATGCAATGCATTTCCTCTTCTCTCACTAAAGCAAATCACCTGTGTCCTCTAAAAACCTTGGAGCAATTCGCTTTTTGATGCTGTGGCAGACATCTTCCTCCATTTGTAGAGAGAATCCTTCCTGACCATGAGGCTAAACCCAACCACTACCTTACCTCCATTATTTTTGTCTCATGTGAATTTGTTTTTGTGCAGGTTTCCGCAAAGGAAAGACATCTTTCATTATGTTTTTGGAACATCTTCCAAATATCTGTGGGGAAGATTTTGCAGATCAGACTTAATTTGTTCGTTCACACATGATTTTTCAGACATCATTAGTGTAATTTTAACAAGATGCATAGCCTGCTTTATAAAGTAATTTTTCTTGTAGGAAAGAGGGTCTGAATCTAGTTCCTAGGAGGCTTGGGCCGGTGTAAAGACTTTAAACCAGTCTAATATCAAGCCGGACCGGTATACCGCAGCGGTATACCGCTATTTTTTACGGCTAACTTTGCTATCATCTCGTCACCCCGAACAAACACATAAACTTTCTTGTAAACTAACACAATGTGTGCCACTGAAATGTTATCTCTGTCATGGCGTCACTTGGCTCCAGGAATTTGCGATGTCGTGATCGCAACAATTCACGGGAATTGAACGAATCACCATGAATTCAGTGCGACTCGCAATTTTGACCAATCACCCCAACTTTACCACAAATTTGACCAATAAGCGTTGTTTCCTGCAACCAATCACAGAAGTTTCACGCGCCAGACTTTGCGTCAGTATGTGATTCTGTGAACCACTGACCAAGCGGGAGTGAGAACAGGTTGACGTAACACATATACGTCATCAAATTCATTTCCTTGTTTCTGATATGAAGACATGTGTGACTTGAACATCTCACATTAAAACGTACAGCAAAAGACCGCGCAAAAATTTCAGACCGTCCTGCCAACCTGTATACAATTTAACATCAATGTACACTGTTATGTTTTTTCACTCTAAAGTCTCTAAAAGCTGATGCTGTTTCAATCCTGTCTGCTCTCTGCAGCGGGCGGGGCTGCTGCTCAGTTCCTACCCGCGATGACGTACACGATGACCTAAATTGAGGACAGCTACACTCGTTATTATAAGTGCAATGATAAGTTAAAGTCCAATAAGAGCTTTATCAAACCGTATGAATGTGTGTCCCAGCCCAAGCCAGGATAGGCAATTAACTAACAATGTAAAGATCAACATGCCACTGACAGATATGTTCAAATTTGAATCATTCAATAAATTTGTATTTTTTGTCTTAAATCCATCAGCCTTTTTCATATAACATTTGCAGCATCCTGAGCCTTTTTGGTAAGGTTACTAGGAAAACTCAGCCCAGAGTAGTTTTATTCTGCCCGAAACAAGTTTCCCTTTATTTGTAAAGAAGTATACCAAAATAAAACCGTAACTTTTTTTGCAATTTTCACTCTCTCTCGCAACTTCATTGCAACAAAAATACAAAAGACATCAAGACAACAATCTCAAAAAAAGGCCGCAAAATCCTGGAGGAACTGATAAATTGCTGTCAGACACTAGTTTGTTCATTTATAAATGAACACGTTATCATAATGTTATTATCAGTGTTGGGCAAAGTAGGTAATTTTGAGAAAAAACGGCCTTTGGTCCACAGGGATAAACAAAATCAGTAGGATTCATCCTCTGGGAACTGTGAATATGTGTATCAAATTTCATGGCAATCCATCAAAGTTATTGAGATATTTCAGTCTGGACCAAATTGGCTGACCAACCAACTGACACTGCCATCATATTAAATAAAGGTCTATATGTCAGACACAGTACACCCCACCATGGATACTGTCCTCCCCCAAAAAGCGCTCCCATAGGTCAGTCATTCAAGCAGCAAATATGACTCTTAATAAAGTTTATTGTGGCAGGGTACAAACTACGGGGGAGCTAGGGGGAGCTCGGCTCACCTTAATAAGACATGTGCTCCCCTGAAAACGTGATTTGTGGAATTTTGGGGGGTCTCACAATGTGTCATTGACATGCAATTTCAGTTTTGTGTAATGTGATCATCGTGGATTATTATAAAATTGCAAAAATATCAGTCATTCATACATGTCGGTGATTTAACCCTAATTCACTTCAATAAAGATAACTATTCTTGTCATGAGCATCAAGGCGTTGTGGTGCAAATTCAACTCATGTTTAATACATGTTAACTCAAAGATTCGTAGAAAAAATATAAACGTTGGAGGCCATTAATCGGCGCGCAAAGTCCTTGAAATCTATTCTGCAGTTAGCGTCATATAGCCATGGCAAAAAGAAAACAAGGCAGTTTTAATTCATTTTGGTTTTACTAAGAAATTCTGTAGCGATGATGTTAATAGCATGACTGATTCCCTTGCTGCAACCCGTCAAGAGCATGCCAAACCTGTAGGTGGCAGTGTAACGAGAAGCTCAAGCCCACGTTAGACAATCAGAATCCCGAAAATAGCAACAACAGCAACAAATCACTTCCTCTCTCTTCTCTTCCTCACTTCCTCGGCTGCCTAAACCTCCGTTTGTCTCAGTTTACATGCAAATGTGCAAACAAAGTTTTCCAAAATCTCCATTCTGGCTGGAGGTTTTAGAAAGACTTGTTTTCAGAGGTGAATGCTCCATTTGCGTGTAAACGAAGGGCACAAACGGCAGGAAATGTACGTATAAACAGGGCTTCTGGCTGAAGATGGAGGTTGTAACAGCTTGTCAGAGGCCGGTCACAATCCTAACCTCTCTTGCTCTTCTCTCCCGTTGAATTGGAACAGCCAGCAGTGGAGAGACAGGAAGAGCCGATATACATTGCTGTTTGTTAAACTAAGCTTCTATGGGTCGTATCAGAGGGGTAGGAATGAACATCGTCATATAGTTTGGAGGAGTTGTTGCACCACGAGACCACACTGAGGACAAAGGATGGCTCACACTAACAAGAGCAAGAGAAAGAGAAGAAAAGACAGAGGTGAAATGTGAGGAGATTAAGAAAATAGATGAGGTGATACAGAGAAGTGAAAGATTTGAACACACCTGAGCATATTCCCTGATGTGTCTTGGTGTAGCGGATGAAATACAGAAGTAATTGCATATTGCAGATGCTGCGCAGAAGAAAACCTTTTAGCTCTGAAAAATACACTCAAACTGTCCTTTTGGAATGGAAGAAGCTGCAAATGACAATAAAACAATACATGTACTACAGCAGGATGAAAACAGTGATGACTTCTCTGTAGTTTGTATTACATTAACAATGGTTTGATAAATAGATGCACTTAATTTATTGTTGGGAATTACCAATAAAGATAATGCTCATTGAACACCCAATGTACTCATTGGTTTCTAGTATATGATTGAAACAAGTTTTAAACAAGTTATTCTACCAAAAAAACAACAACATATGAGCAGTTTTCTGACAAGGCGTCTTTGCCAGGACATCATTGTTTGTTGGTACTTTCCAAAATCATTACAAATATCCATGACAAAATTATTCATATAAGCATTTGTCATGGTCTAGTTCTTGGTTCCTTTAGGCACCTAAAAATACTCATGCCTACACAATATCTTTTTTTCTTAGTTGAATAAGATCACAGTCATTACTGTGGTACTTTTATCTTCCATCGCAAGGGAAACAGGAGAAATATGATGTTCACGTTACCAGGAATGTGCCATGCTTGCACATATTTATATTAGCCAAACGTAGTACTTGCCTGATGATGCTGCCTTGCACCAAAAGTTGAGCCTGGTTGAACCCTGCTTTTTTTGCCAGAGCCCTCTGCAACAGCACCCCTCCTTAGAGTTAACGCAGCAGTACAGTTGTGAGTAAAAGATGTGTCTGTGTCGTCATAAAAGTTGTCCAAAGAAATTCACTAGACTTTCTCAGATGGTGCATTGGTTGTCTTCCTCTATGAAACACTATACAAGATAAACCTAGCTGAATTTTTCTCCAGGACCACAACAAGTCCAAACCAATGCTGTCTTTTTCTGTTCCAGTTTACTAAACAGCTGACTCTGCTCTCCATCCATTGCTTGTCTATTCGACCTGGGAACACAACCAGCTGCTTGGTCTCTGGGGCTCTGCAGTATTCTGTATGTGTGGGTCAGTGGGTTGATGGTTGAACTACATCCCCAGTCTTGTACCTGCGGCAGTTCTTTATTTGCTGTTGGGGAGTTTCAAGACACAAAGAAAATGGAGGGACTACTTCACTTTTAGTCTCACTCTTGTAATTTCACTATCAGTCACATACACACGCAATACTGTAAACATGCTCAAATCTGCTCAGTTTGAGCATGTCACTGCTCTATCCGTAATTTGACTGCTTCCTTCTTTTCACAAGTTATGAATGCCCACACTGATATACCAACAAATACATGGAAAGGAGATCAATATATGACCTTAGCAGAGTGCTCTTCTCAGCTGATGACCTCATCTAACTGGCCAGTTAAAACATCAATAAGGGGCAGGAAGGCGGGGCCAAGCTGTTAGTCATTATAGTGGACAGTGATCACCCAGTCATCCAGTTCCCCTTCATTCAGCTATCCTCAATGGGTGAATGATTCTCTCTCAAAAGGTAATACAACTTAATATACAAATTGCAACATAAAGAGTTCTCAAATATATACATACATACCAAAGTATTGGACAGTATATATATATATATATATATATATATATATATATATATATATATATATATATATATATATATGTATGTATCTGTCCAATACTTTGGTTTATGACCAAATACCTGGAAATTGGCATTCCCACCAGCCTCAGCTATACTTTCTGCTAGCATGATAAGTAGGGTGTTACTATGACAATGTGTTAAAAGCTTATTCCACCCCCCAATTGTCTTCATTTCATTTTTGTCACTCAGTTTTGGCCTAATAATAAGTGGACATATTATGCTTTTCCGTATTTTCTGTCATATCTACAATGTTATAATGTCAGATTTTCATGTTAAATTTGGCTAAAACAAATAATCAGGTAAACATATTTTAGAGAAATCCCTGTGAGCTAAAATATTCAGATTTCCAACTGTTCTGAACGCTCTGGTTTCAACGTTTTTTACACTCTGGGCTAGGTGTCACTTAACACTAAACCAGCCTTCTCTGGCCTTCTGTGATTGGTCATCTGCTCCAGGTAGGCAGGACTGGAGTGTTGTTGTTTTTTTGCATGTAGCTACATGCTAACGGCAGTAAAAGATGTTATCTTGGCTGCGAATGTTGTTAAATTCTCCACAATTCTGGGTTACATTGCTCCAAAAACATTTTCGGTTATGTAGTATTTGGTTAAAAACACTTGTATCTGTGGTTTGTGACTGTAGAAAGTGCTGCTATATTCTATTAGTAGATTAACTATTAATTAACTATTAAGTAAATAATTAACTATAGTAGCTACATGCTAATGGCAGTAATGTTGATAAATTATTTGTTCAGAGGACTTTATCTGTTATTTTTGATGGTAGAAAGTGCTGCTCCATTCCATTACAGTCTAACATGACATGCTCACTATTGAGTAGCTGCATGGTAAGGCCAGATAGCTGAAATTTTGACGGCCAATGTTGGTAATTTCTCCCCAATTTGGGGTTGCGTTACTGCTGGGACATGTCCAGTTTTGCAGTATTTGGTTTAGAAGCCTTTACGGATTCACGGTACAAAGTCCTGCTATATACTCTGTTGCAGTAGCTCCAGCTGCTACTAGTGAAACAAAACTGGAGTGAAGTGGAGATTCCAGGAAACACACTGACCAATCAGAGCAGACCGGGCTTTTTTCTTGGCAGGGTGGCTTAACAAGATAGGCGTTCCTACAGAGCGTCTCATACAAAGGATGAATACAGGTGCAGCAGCCATGGGCATTATAAGAATGATAATTGTTTTTTTATACATTAAAGCATGTAAACATTTCCTCAGACCACAGTGTTTCTGTCACTTCCTGTTCAGCCTGAAGGCTGCTGGAAACGGCTGAAAACTGTCCGACTTGAGAGCGGATTTTTGTCACCGCCCCCGGCTGCTGCCGCCTGCTCTCGTCCATTTTACAGGCGAGGCGCAGTTCATCTCAAACGAGCCTACTGTTAAATGCTGACCATTCTACATTCCACGCAAATTCATGGCTGTGTTTATACTCAGTGTTTACATCCCACCAAGCGCTAATGCTACCAATGCGTTAGCTGAACTTTACGGAGCCTATAATGTGTGTGCACTAAATGTAGCCTGTTTTGTATGTTGTTTTTATATAATGTTGTTTTTATATATTTTAAATGTGTAACACCACTTGAGCCATGGTGAAACATGTTTCGTGTATACACTATGGTTGAAATGACAATAAAACACACTTGAGTTGACTGCCTCTCTGTAACCTGTAGGCGTGGCTTGGGAGTGGCCTCGTAGGGAAGTGAAGCAAGTGCATTCTGGGAGTTGTTGTCTTTCATCCACATGAGCCAAAAATAAATTTTCTGGCTTTTCTCGGTCTAGAAGGCACCAACTTCTAAAACATTTTAGTATAAATTTAATACATATTCATCTTTACAGTGGTGAAATATCCCTTTAAGTA
Organism: Perca flavescens; assembly: GCF_004354835.1. NCBI lineage: Eukaryota > Metazoa > Chordata > Actinopteri > Perciformes > Percidae > Perca > Perca flavescens. The sequence goes on along the minus strand of NC_041345.1, from coordinate 30,175,286 downwards.
GCAGACTAGAACACTTGTAGGCGTATACTGCCCTTGTCAGGTCCGGAAGAATTGCCTCCCCTGGTACCTACGCGTTATTATGGATCCCACGTAACTTCTAGGCAAGTCCCGCCCTACGAAGCAGCTCAATTGGTTGGGGTTAGGCATTGATCTTGAGTGTGTATGGTTAGGATAGCCGATTGTTTAGGGGATATGACCTGAACATATCGGGTTACGTTACCTTGCGTAAGCATGGACGCCTGGCCAATAGTAGTGTGTGAATGCTATTGAAGGCGGGTCTTTCCTAGAAGTTGCGTGGGTTCCATAATAACGTGGTACCTACGGTACTGTAGAAAAACAAGTACCTTCACGGTTTCAGTATTTTGGTTTTGACTTGGTACCGAAGACCGGTTCTCGTGACATCCCTAATATGATGAGAGAAAGCAGTAAGAATGCTTGGGCAATGCTCAGGTGGCTATATAACTTTACATTTAAAGTGAAAATTAAGGATCTTTTACTGCATAATTTGGATTTGTTGAAGCATGCCATTTTATTGTGAAGAACAACAACAAATCGCTATTTATACCACTAAAAAGGCTCAAAATATCACCAAACTTCAACGGTAGCATAATGAGGGTCCCTAAATGTTAACCGAAGCATTGAGAACTTTGTAAGTGTACAGACAGTTTATTGAAAAGATAGATTATAAAGACACTCGCGTTCATGTTTACATGCGGCCGCCGTCTTGAAAACGAGTCACGACTTACAGCTGGCGATGCAAACTTAAATCAAAAGCAATTTGCTCAATATATCTAAAATAATAGCAGAAATGTAAAACATAACTTGTCTAGTTTAGCTATCTACTTACTCAGTGGATAACTGTCCATCTGGTCCCTCCGGTCTGGGTCGCCGTCTCCAATTTATTTTCGGGACATGGAAAAAAGTTTCAAGTACAGCCCTGTTTATCAGAGAGGGGAAATCCTCAGACAGTACGGCTCATGGGTGTCGCGATGCAACATGTCCCACTCCGTGCAACACAGACACTCCTGTTTGGTGGCCATAGCTTCACAATGTCCGCAGGTACACCACCAGTTTCCTGAAGTACGAGGCTGTGTTGCAGCATTGACTACCGTTAGCTCTCTCTCTCGTAGCCCTTTCATGGAGCTCCCGCAGCTCTTAGTTCAATAAACTGTCTGTACACTTACAAAGTTCTCAATGCTTCGGTTAACATTTAGGGACCTGTAATTTCACTGTGCCCCGAATACTAGTGTTTTAAGCTAATCAGCGGTCCGCGCTAGCTTCTTTCAAGCTACAAACACATTCGATTAGCATGAAAACATGTCCCAGAGAACGATCGAGTGGGTACACATCTGTTAATAACCCCTAGGTTCGTTTTGTGCCGGAAATTGTCCTTTAAAACGACATTCTGTTAGAGAGGTCAGATGTTACATTTAAGTTTTACACCTTTAAATTAACTGAAAACATTTCTAGATCATTTGTATTTGTATTTAAACAGATTCTGATAGAACTATACCCAAAACGTGTCCAAGCATTGACACAGTTATATGGCTCTGCTACCAATATCGTGATGTAGAAAAGATCCAAAATATCTGTGAACTGATCATCAAAAGGTAAATGGACTGTATTTATATAGCACTTTTCTAGTCTTAATGACTACTCAAAGCACTTTTACATAGTACAGAAGCCACTCACCCTTCAAACACTGTGGCTGAGGCTGCTGTACAAGGTGCTCATCAGATAAACATTCACACACATTTGCGCAGCATTGGGGGCAACTCAGGATTCAGTGTCTTTCCCAAGGACACTTTGACACGGGACTGCAGGGCCAGGGATCAAACCACCACCCTTCTGATTGGCAGGCGACCACTCTACCATTGAGCCACAGCCACAATGTTTGATAAAAGCCTAAAAAAAAAGATTAATTTTGGCACAATGTCTTTATGTGGTGAAGCAGTAATTAATAATTGTACATTTTGGTGGTGGTCCATATTAATGACGACCACAGGAGCAGGAAGTCTATGACAGTGCCCCTACTGGCCCGTTCTATCCTCCAGTATGTTTGGTATTCACTTTCTGGCAGCAGCTACTTTTGGACCTCACTCTGAGTTTTGGCAGCCTGGGGCACTATTTGGCAGAGCTCCGTCCTTCCTACTTAGTGTATTGGAGCTACCTCTGCACCGAGCAAAGCACTGCAGCAATCTGTGGCCTGCAGCAGTGCTACAGCAAGGGAGGAATCAGGAGAAAATAGTTCTCATACTGGTCTCATTTCCCAGGGTTCATTCTGAGGTTTCCTTCTTTACATCATTATTTTAGTTTGAGATTTTGCTTTATTTCTTAAATAAGGAATATTTAGACTTATTTTGATTCCTGTTCTCAAAATCTCCAATTTGTTCATCATACAAGTACATACACTTATAATCTACTCTAACAAAGCCCTTGTAGGCTTATTAAACCAACCAAGTGGACACACACACACACACACACACACACACACACACACACACACAGCAGGTTTTGCAGTGTGGCTAGTGGCTGTTTTAGTACTGTAGCCAGAGCCAGAGCCCTGTCGCTTTGTGACAGCACTTCTCCTCCTCCTGCTTTTCTTTCATTGTTCTACCTTAGGTATCTGTTGGTCCGTGTCATTAAAGCGCAGTAGGGAGCTCCAGGAATTACATTAGCCTATAACTTGTCTGTCCTTCTTCCACCCGTCCTGCTCTCTCTCCCTCTGCCCAATCTTTTCAAGCACAAATTGCTTGCTTAGCAGATTAAATTAGCCAAGAAAATATGTATTTTTACCCCTTTAATGAGCACCAGTATTAGCTAGTTATTCTCCTAGCGTACACCAACTGGGCATACTGCAGCACAGGGGAAAGAAGATCCAAACTCTGCCTGACTTGCTGTATTTATGACTTATGGAGATGTGTTGTGATTGATGGAATTTAATCTATCGATTTATAATGAAAAGACATCAAGGCTCTTTTGTTTTTCATCCAAAAGAGTCCCATCGATCCTTTTCCCTCCACAACCACCTCCCCCTCCATGCTGATTCAGTGCAGTCCAGCTTTGCTTACGCATACATCTAGTAAAGGCTGGACGGCAATTACTATCAAAGTGCTTTGGGAGGTTTATGTAAGGCTGAGGCTGGTTGGCTATGGTAGGCTGCTCTGGATATCTCTCTGAGGAGGGAGGGAAGAAGGCAAAGAATATTGGGAAGGACAGAGGTAGGGTGAGCCAAAAACCTGTTTGGGACCACTATCTAATACAGTATATATTGCAAATGAAAAATGGTGCATTTATCTATCTATCTTTAAATTGGAGGAACGTCTGTCTGTCTGTCTGTCTATCCATCCGGTTGTTAGGCACATATTTCTCGAACCGTTAGTCCGATGGATTTCAAACTTGACAGGTGTTTTGCACGGGCAGTGCAGTGCCAAGTTTGACATTGTTTGGATTAGAAATGCAAAAGATATCGTTAAAAATATAGGTAAAAGAAGCACACATTGGCTTTTGCCGCTCTAGCCGCTGGCCACTCCCCCTCTTACCTTGAGGACCTGAGACCGAGAGCAGCAGAGCTTTGGCAGCTAAAATGTGACATACAGCTCAGACCCACAAAAATGTGCAAAGTAGCACTACTTTGGACTGTCTTTGACTTTGAATAAACAAACGACAATTCCCGAATTTAAGGACGTTTCAGAATCCCACACATGCAAAGCACAGCCAGCTACAGACAAGTGGCAGCGAGACGTATCTGTATATATGTGTGTCCGTGTTTGTGGGCATGTTTGGGGGGAAGGTAACCTGCACATCACACGCAGATGCCACAAGCAGAACGCTTTATACAGCGAGGGGGACTCTTTTCCTGCTATTGTATTAAGTTGCTGTGAGCTGGCAGAACATAACGTAATCTCTGAGATTATTCCTTCACAGCGCTGTGCAATGCGAGACAATCTCAGAGTTGAACCGGGCAGACACATCAGTTTTCATCAGACTCACCCTGGTCTGGATTAATTAAATTTACTGCTAATTTACAACACTAATAACATTACCGTCGCCAAACACCCCCGCGAACAAATCCATACTTCACTGTTAACCATCAAGCCACTAAACCTGTATGGAAATGAACACCTCAGCTGAAATGTTAAATTCGTAAATTCTAACGATTATACGTCACAAGACGTCTTTCTCTCTCTCTCTCTCTCCCTCTCTCTCTCTCTCTCTCTCTCTGCTTGCACATGCACACACACACACACACACACACACACACACACACACACACACACACACACACACACACACACACACGGTCCGGTTCTGGTGGTTGATGAACGCAGATATGTGCTGATTAGCTCTCATAACGGGCCGGATGGGTAGCACACTGCCATGAGTCCATGACGCTAATGTCTGATTACTCCACATTTTCATTGTGATATTTTGTGATTACATTCTAAATCTGCTCCATTCTCTGGTAAATGCAGTTGTACAATGTCTTCCTCTGATGTAGACGTAGCCTATACTGCAAGTCAGTAGTAGGCTATACAGTGGAGGTGCATATTAAGTGGTTTGGAGTCCTTCTTAACAGTAATTTTGGGGTACAGTTTGGTTTTGAAGAATTCTACAAGCAGCAATACCACAGGCCAAACAATCGCCTGTCAACTATTAAATTAATCTCCAACTATTTTAATAATTGATTAATCATTTTGAGTAGTTTTTTTTAAATAAAAAATGTTAAACATTTCTGATTCCAGCTTCTTAATGTAAATATTTTTCTAGTTTTGTTACTCCTCTATGAGAAAACAAAACATTGTAGGACACCCACTTGGGCTTTGGAAAACACTGATCGACATTTTTCACCATTTTCTTACATTTTATAGACAACAAACACTTATCGATTAATGGAGAAAAAAACGACAGATTAATCAACAATGAAAATAATCGTTAGTCGCAGCCCCATTTGCAAGAGTGAGAGAAGAAGATGGATACCAGTTTCATATCTTTGTGGTGCTGGAGATAGGATATGGTTAGCCTAGCTTAGCATAAAGACAGGAAGCAGGGGTAAACAGCTAGCCTGGCTCTGTCCACATTTCAAAAATATACATATACCTACTAAGACCCCTAAAGTTGACTTATTAACACATGTTGTCCTAGCATATAGTGTCTATAGCACAGGTTGGCAGATTCAGTCTGTGCAAGTTTCGGTAAAGGTATCTGTAAAGGCGCAATGGTACCAAACCTGGCAACCTCACTGAGACAACAATGCTCTGCACCCATCTGTTAAATCAAGAAACCAGAGTAACTTCCTCCAAAACCACAAACAGTTTGTGAATAGCTTAAACGAACCAGATCCAACATGTTGTGTAGGCTTTACAGGTGCTACCTCTGTGCTTCCTTTGCTGTGCAGCCAACTTCTAATAGGATTTTTTCAAAGTATCAGATTTTCCTTTTTTAACCTCTTTTAGGTGCTTTTTTTTCCAATAACCTCACCTATTATTAAACAAAAACACCCAAAATGACACATATGAACTTTTAGCTCCCAAACCATTCTCAATGAAAGAAAGGCAAACTTTCAAAACGTAAACGTGTAATTGCCAGTGGAGCAGCATGGGTTCAGGGAAGATTGACATTTCTGCGCACCTAAAAAAACAAACTTTTGTACACAAAAAGTGATTAATGACAAATTGAGAGCGTTCAGGGTTGAATGCAAAAGTCCCCCAATGTCTTGCAGCCATGGCTGGATAAATCCAGTTAGATGCTCTGGGACAAAAATTAACTGTGGTTGGTTCAACACAAATTTATTTAACGAATATAAACTATGTATATTTAACACAGCATCTATCTAGCTATTATCTTAAGGCAAACATTTTGTACCTTCTACAAGACAGATTAGGTAAAAAACCCTGAAAAAACGCTCCCATAGGTTGTTTGTTCAAGCAGCAATTATGACTTATATTAAAGTTTTAAACTAAAGGCAAAACAACCTATGATCATATGGTTTGGAAGACTTGTTAAATAATAACGGACCTTGAGTCCTTTATAAATTCAGTCAATATTGTGCTTTATTTGTGCACATTCCCATTTTCTTTTGCAATAATACAAATGAACACAAATGAATTGACCCTTGGAACATATGCCACACAGAATTATGCATCCATGCTGCATCCACCTGCCTCTCTGATCTCTCTCCAAGAACTTGGTGTCTTTTACATGTCTTTATGGTCTTGGCACTTGCGAACAGTGTCTTCTTACTGAAATCATTCATGGTGTTGCTCTCTTGTACTGAAGAGAAATTACAGAAGTAGTTGTATGAAGTTCATGCCCTTCTTAGTTCCATTGCCAGACCTTCCTCCACAGTGCTGTGTAAGAGGGTCTGGCTAGTCCACATAGAATTCCGGGATAGGAGAAAAAAATGCTCAGGTTTATTGGCATGTCTTTAAACCAATCACACTGGGGCCCGACAGAGCCCCGGTGCCGCTGCAAAATAGCCTCGGGAAGGAATTTGTTTTGGTGGAACATGTGTAAGTTCAAAGGTTGTTTTAGTCGTGCAACAGAAAACTCAGATTGGACAGATAGTATAGCTAGCTGTCTGGATTTACCCTGCAGAGATCTGAGGAGCAGTTAACCATAGCCCTTAGGCCGGCTGCACACTGGCTGTGTGGCGTGAGCGTGTCAGCTGTGTGGCGTGTCTGTTTTTATTTCAGCTCCCATGTTAACAGGTTAGAGCTTGCACACTGCCTGCGTGACACGCATGTCTCAGGCTCAAGCCACGCTAAAAATGCGTGCATGCTAGAAATAGGACCGACACCTATTTTTCAGCGTTTCCAGGCAAAATAGAATAGGAAAAGATGCTTATATGTCATTTTGACACAAATACATTTAATAAATTACATTTTGATGTTTGAAAGTCTCTAGGTTTTGACAGATATATTTATATGCAGATATAAATGTCATTTAAAAAAATATATATTGCGCGTCAATACAGAACGAAATATTCTATAGCCTATTCTTCCGTCAATACTGCCGACGTTGTCTTTGCTGTAATCATCGAGCCTCCATCAGTATTTACGTTTAAAATGAAGTATACTACTGCTTGAGTGCATTTTTATCAATGGTAAACATTGATAATGTGTACAGACAAGGCTAGCTGCAGCAGTGCTGCGTCAGACACATTTCTGGTGTGCAAAGACATAGAAAACGCCATTGAGCCACACACAACAAAAACGCCACACAGCCAGTGTTAGCTGGCCTTATAAGTCGACCAGAGTTTAAAATTCCAACACAAAGAAAGCGGAAGGTAACGGACATCCGGCCGAAAAGAGTGACATCCGGCGGACTTTTCGGCGGCAACGGACCAATCCTGGAAGTGGAACGTCGTGGATATAGTCTATGCCCTGCCCAACCTGTCGGATGAACATAAGACCTAAAAAGACCAATACTGCTAGTTTCAAGCTCCTATAATAGTCAGGCATTTGTGCTTGTTTGTGTTGAAGTTGATCTTTGACACCTCCTGCATGTCGCCATCTGTCAGCAACAGGGAGAGAGGATGAGACAGCAAACAGGTTGGGGGATGCAGAAAACCATGAGCTGCAGTTTAGGACAAAGGCAGCCAGTCAAACAACTAGATAAAGATCAAGAGATAAATATGTATAAAATGGAAAATTAAGTGGGACAAGGCAGAAAATCCACAGAGGGAGGTATGCTGAGACAAATGCAGCTACTGTAGCACACCAAGAACTAATGCACTACTACTGTCTGAAATAACACACATACAGACCACATACAGACTGTGTCTCATCTCAATCTCTACTGCTGTCTTTCATCTCACATATACACACATAATCACACAACCAGTTAGATTCTTACTGTGTGTGTGTGTGTGTGTGTGTGTGTGTGTGTGTGTGTGTGTGTGTGTGTGTGTGTGCACGCAGAGGGATTCCAGCCAACATAAAGCTGTATCCTCCTCCTGGGGAGTAAACAGTATGCAAATCTTCAGCCGGGCTATTTGTAGTGAAGTCACCTTTACAAGGGACAATGTGTGTGTGTGTGTGTGTGTGTGTGTGTGTGTGTGTGTGTGTGTGTGTGTGTGCGTGCGTATGTGTGTCTTTTCTGCAGTGGAAGAGAGGACATCCCGACTGCTGCGTCACTGCTACAGGAGAAAAAATATGATGTAATTTATGAAGAATTACTTTGTATAATCTTTCAGCTGCAGTCACATTTTTGGACGAAAGCTGTGGTCTAAGTGGGTACAGTTAGGATTGGAATAATACCTTATATTTACTTCTATTACTGTGTTTCCTATGGAACATTAGTGTCAGCAGATTTACATGCATCATTTGTAACTGCCCTCTAGAATGACACATAAAAGAGTAGATTGTTACAGATTACTGTTAATAAATCAAAACTGTTTTCAGTCTTTGTTGGCCCCTCCTCCCCAGCTCAACGACACTAGCCAGTGAGTTTAGAAATCTTCAGTCTAGCTAGCTAATGGGCATAGTATTTGTGTCCAAACAGGATTATTTGGCGGAGCTTCCCGAGCTTCCAGTTACGTTTTCTTACAAAATGTATTTGTCAACACAAATTAGTAGTATATAAACTAAGGCTGCACCAATTCCCCTTTTTTAGTTCCTTTACCGATATCGATACCTGGGCTTATCGGTCGATATGAGTAGCGATCCAATACCAGTGTTTAGTCAATAAGCTGTATGCCTTACTGTGTGGACGAGACTGGGATCATTCTTTTATGTGTAAGGCAATATCAGGCTTGACTTAAACACTGCTTTCATAATTGTAAAACAATATGTAACAAATAAATACATAGATCCAGCCCATGGGCCCACCACCTGTGGGAGGAACCGCTGGGGTAATGTGCGCTGCCACATGGGTGGCAGTGAAGGTCAGGGGCCTCGACGGACCAGACCCATGCAGCAGACGCTGGCTCTGGGGACGTGGAACGTCACCTCTCTGTGGGGGAAGGAGCCGGAACTGGTGCGGGAGGTGGAGCGCTACTGGTTAGATCTGGTGGGGCTTACCTCTACGCACAGTCTCGGTTCTGGAACCGTACTCCTGGATAGGGGTTGGACTCTTTTCTTCTCCGGAGTTGCCCAGGGTGTGAGGCGCCGGGCGGGTGTGGGGATACTCACAAGCCCCCGGCTGAGCGCCGCTATGTTGGAGTTTACCCCGGTGGACGAGAGGGTCGCCTCCCTACGCCTGTGGGTTGTGGGGGGGAAAACTCTGACTGTTGTTTGTGCATATGCACCAAACAGGAGTTCGGAGTATTCGTCCTTCTTGGAGACCTTGAGTGGAGTCCTGCATGGGGCGCCAGTGGGGGACTCCATTGTTCTGCTGGGGGACTTCAACGCACACGTGGGCAATGATGGAGACACCTGGAGAAGCGTGATTGGGAGGAACGGCCTTCCTGATCTAAACCAGAGTGGTTGTTTGTTGTTGGACTTCTGTGCTAGTCATGGATTGTCTATAACGAACACCATGTTCGAACATAGGGATGCTCATAAGTGTACCTGGTACCAGAGCACCCTAGGCCGAAGGTCAATGATCGATTTCATAATCGTTTCATCTGATCTGAGGCCGTATGTTTTGGACACTCGGGTGAAGAGAGGGGCAGAGCTGTCAACCGATCACCATCTGGTGGTGAGTTGGGTCAGGGGGTGGGGGAAGACTCTGGACAGACCTGGTAAGCCCAAACGTGTAGTGCGGGTAAATTGGGAACGTCTGGAGGAGGCCCCTGTCCGACAGACTTTCAACTCACACCTCCGGCGGATCTTTTCGTGCATCCCTGTGGAGGCTGGGGGCATTGAACCCGAGTGGACAATGTTCAAAGTTTCCATTGCTGAAGCTGCGGCGAGGAGGCAGTTGCAGGGTACCAAAGGGCCCGAAGGGCTGCAGCCTCTGCCGTGAAAGAGGCAAAGCAGCGGGTGTGGGAGAAGTTTGGAGAAGGACTTTCGGTCGGCACCAAAGTGCTTCTGGAAAACTGTTCGCCACCTCAGGAGGGGGAAGCAGGGAACCATCCAAGCTGTGTACAGTAAGGATGGGACACTGTTGACCTCAACTGAGGAGGTAATAGGGCGGTGGAAGGAGCACTCTGAGGAACTCCTGAATCCGACTAATACACCCTCTGTTAGAGGCAGAGCTGGAGGATAACGGGGGATTGTTGTCGATTTCCCAGGCGGAAGTCACTGATGTAGTCAAACAACTCCACAGTGGCAAAGCCACGGGGATTGATGAGATCCGTCCAGAAATGCTCAAGGCTCTGGGTGTGGAGGGGCTGTCCTGGTTGACACGCCTCTTCAACATTGCGTGGAAGTCTGGGACGGTGCCAAAGGAGTTGCAGACTGGGGTGGTGGTTCCCCTTTTTAAAAAGGGGGACCAGAGGGTTTGTGCCAATTACAGGGGTATCACACTTCTCAGCCTCCCTGGTAAAGTCTACTCCAAGGTGCTGGAAAGGAGGGTTCGGCCGATGGAGGAACAATGCGGATTCCGTCCTGGTCATGGAACAACGGACCAGCTCTTCACTCTCGCAAGGATCCTGGAGGGAGCCTGGGAGTATGCCCAACCGGTCTACATGTGTTTTGTGGATTTGGAGAAGGCGTATGACCGGGTCCCCCGGGAGATACTGTGGGAGGTGCTGCGGGAGTATGGGGTGAGGGGGTCTCTACTCAGGGCCATCCAATCTCTGTACGACCAAAGTGAGAGCTGTGTCCGGGTTCTCGGCAGTAAGTCGGACTCGTTTCAGGTGAGGGTTGGCCAGGGCTGCGCTTTGTCACCAATCCTCTTTGTAATATTTATGGACAGGATATCGAGGCGTAGTCGGGGTGGGGAGGGGTTGCAGTTTGGTGGGCTGGGGATTGCATCGCTGCTCTTTGCAGATGATGTGGTCCTGATTGCATCATCGGCCTGTGACCTTCAGCACTCACTGGATCGGTTCGTAACCGAGTGTGAAGCGGTTGGGATGAGGATCAGCACCTCTAAATCGGAGGCCATGGTTCTCAGCAGGAAACCGATGGAATGCCTTCTCCAAGTGAAGGAGTTCAAGTACCTTGGGGTTTTGTTCGCGAGTGAGGGGACAATGAAGCGGGAGATTGGTCGGAGAATCGGCGCAGCGGGTGCGGTATTACATTCAATCTATCGCACCGTTGTGACAAAAAGAGAGCTGAGCCAGAAGGCAAAGCTCTCGATCTACCGGTCAGTTTTCGTTCCTACCCTCACCTATGGTCATGAAGGCTGGGTCATGACCGAAAGAACAAGATCCAGGGTACAAGCGGCCAAAATGGGTTTCCTCAGGAGGGTGGCTGGCGTCTCCCTTAGAGATAGGGTGAGAAGCTCAGTCATCCGTGAGGAGCTCGGAGTAGAGCTGCTGCTCCTTTGCGTCGAAAGGAGCCAGTTGAGGTGGTTCGGGCATCTGGTAAGGATGCCTCCTGGGCGCCTCCCTGGGAGGTGTTCCAGGCACGTCCAGCTGGGAGGAGGCCTCGGGGAAGACCCAGGACTAGGTGGAGGGATTATATCTCCAACCTGGCCTGGGAACGCCTCGGGATCCCCCAGTCGGAGCTGGTTAATGTTGCTCGGGAAAGGGAAGTTTGGGGTCCCCTGCTGGAGCTGCTCCCCCCGCAACCCGACACCGGATAAGCGGACGAAGATGGATGGATGGATGGATGGATAAATACATAGATATTTTTGCAGAGGCTGGCTGCTCTTAGTTACACATTACGGAGCATCTGTTAGAATGTTCCACCAAGACTTGAATAATGAAGTCTGAGACCGTTTGATCAATTTGATGCACTTTAATGAAGTACACGCATGTTTGTGTGTGTGTGTGTGCTTCTAAAAGGTAACCTATACAATGTAGCCTTTAACAGATCACTCACAATAAATGCAATAGCATTCAATAGTCACAGATCTCCAATAGCTGACAGCTTGACTACAACCAAAGTCCTTTTAGGCAAGTCATGCCACTCGGCCGCCATCTTGGCAACGCCTCCGGGCAGCTATTTCGGACTAACAAGACCAGGCTCCTATCTAAATGAATGGGCAGAGAGTCAGAACTGCACTTTCACTGGTCATCGGGACATAAAAACTACATGTAT